>NC_057808.1:478751360-478905039 GCF_018294505.1 Triticum aestivum
GATTTGGGGGGAATTTTTGGGTGTGGGGGGGGGGAGGATTTTCGTGCGGTGGGCGGGGGGAGTTTGGCGCATGGTCGGTTTCTCCAAGTGCAGTCCCACGTGTTAGTGAAGAGGCAAGCCGAAGCGCGTTACATTTGCGTGAGCCGTGTGCAGGACCGAACGTGTGTGGGGTGCAATGCGACCGCGACAGGAGTGTTGTGAGTGTACCGCCTTTTTTCCTTTTAAACTAGGTGCTTCGCCCCCTCAAAACAAATTTTTTGTTGCTTCGCGCGATCCATCGATACTACTACTAGTAATCCGGTAATCCCGACTAAAACGGCGCGGCCGGGTCTTTTACCGCGCGATATGCTGGGAGGTTGGCTTAGTTGGGTTTTTTAGGACGAGTAATGCTACACCTACGTAATCCCAGTTACGTAATTAACGTAATGTGAAACGTGTGAGCTGTTGATTGTAGATTGCGGGGAGGGAGGGGCCCACCACCATGAAAATCAGGGGAGGAGAGAGAGAGGCAATTTACGTTAACCCTTTCGTAGGTTCCCGTAGATGTAGAAAGATGTGAAATGCGTGAATGTGTAGTGGACGTACTATTGGAGTGCCTAAGATAATTTGTGTATGTATAGACCCTATGTGTTTATTTTACTTCGCATGTTAGATTTGTCTCGGTTCAATAAAAGGCAGAGTTGGTGATGATGGTGTGCCTGTCATCCTGCAATATAGGCCGTCCGATCTATATCTAACGGATAGGAAGGAAACTATGACAATTTACCTGCACTCCTCTCCACATTTGCAGATAAGGCTTTCCCTCATTCATCCTTTTCTCCCACAAGATCTTGATCTTCCGTGCAACGCACGGGCATCTTGCTAGTACTCCTACAATATGTATGTTATTGTGAAAGTTCATATACACTGGCCGAGATTAATGCAAACACGGCAGATTTTCATTACATTTCGAACTTTTATAGGACAGAAAAATAAAAGAAACCCGACCCTAAACCTATTCTACAGCGGCGACCGACGTCCTCCATCTGCGATCTCTATGTACGGGGGCGGGGTTCAAGACCCGTGAAGTGAAGGTGCGGTCTCCAGCGAGGAAGAGTAGAACACGGGATACGGACCGGCCAGTTGGCACACCATGCCCTGCCGCCTCCCATGCCCTACTCATCCTCGGAGGAGTCCCCGACCTCGGTGGTGCCGGACGTTGGACGACGGCAAGTAGGATGCATGGCCGACGGTGCTCCCGTCGTCGGCCGCCAGCGTGGCCACCGCTTGTGTGGTCGCGTCCGCGTCCGGCTACGCTGCTATTGCGTCGCGAGAGGCGACTTGAGCGAGGGCGGCGACCTCGAGCTTCATCCCCGAAGACAAGCTCTCCCGTAGAGCGTTCGCACTTGCGGTCATGGCGGATGTGGTGCTAGGTAGGAGGACGATGCGCTATGGTGTGGTGGTTAGCTGGGCGTTGCCGCTTTAAGTAGCGCATTCCGGTGAGGCCAAGCGTTCGGGTGCGTCATTAAGGCCTTGTACAATGAGAGGTGCTTAGAAAAATAAACCGGATTTTTCTGAAGCACCGGTGCCTATTTCTACAGGAGAGACGCTTAGTTAAGCATCTATCCTGTACAAATAAGCATCGGTGCTTAAGAAAAGCCTGGTTTATTTCTCTAAGCACCTTCCCTAAGAACCTCCCATTGTACAAGGCCTAAGTCGCCGGAGTTGGTTCCTCGGGCACCGAGCCTCTTAACGACGACATACGAACGGACGACATGAATGCGGGCAGCTGGCGCCGGCTGGGAACGCACCGCGCGACGGTGCGAGGGACGAGGGTTTTGGTGTGCCAGGGTAGTCAGCTGCGGTCGTGGCAACGTTGGAGATGCCCTTTGCTCACATGCGATCCCCGCATGTCATTGAAAAAGCAAGACGACCCGGCATGGTCTCAGGTCCAGAGGATGCAGTTGGCCGCGCTACACCACTCCGCGGACGCATCGCGGCGCCCCGTGCATCCTCGACGAGTCGGGTGTTGGGGTGTGTTTGGATTGTGGCCAAAGTGCACCTTACCAAAATTTTTGTCATGACCCAAAGATTGTTCTTTGTTTGGATGGTTGCCATTTTTTGGCATGCCAATGAACTCTAGCCAACTCTAGTTCATTTTTCTTGCCAATGTCGGCCAAATCATGGGCAACCAATACCTCAACCAAAATTTTGGTCATGACCCAAAGATTGGTCTTTGTTTGGATGGTTGCCATTTCTTTGGCATGCCAATGAACTCTAGCCAACTCTAGTTCATTTTTCTTGCCAATGTCGGCCAAATCATGGGCAACCAATACCTCAACCAAAATTTTGGCTACCCAATGCTTTGATGGGGCAACCTTGGGCACAAACCAAACATACCGTTGGTCATGCCACAGCACTAACGCCACCCTCGGCACACTGAAACCGACCGTTTATAGCGACGATATGAGCGTGTCGCTCACCACGGTCGCCGTGTCCAGAGGCGGTGCTGGAGCTGCGCCCCGTTGTTGGCCCCAATGACCCACATGAACGGTTGTTGGTGGCGAGGAGGTCGTGGGCCAGCTCCTCCATTGGACAAGTCTGCGCTACGTCGTCCCGACGGGTGTGCCCCACATGTCGGTTTCCCTATTTTCCCGGACATATTCGAGCGTCAGTGCTCCGCGTTGCGCATTAGGCCTTTCACTATGTAGGCCAAGCGAGACAACTTATTGTTTATTTGAGCCGTTCAAGTATAATCATGTGGCGTTTGCTTATTTCTCATTCCTCTCCAACCCTCTTCTCCATCGATCATGTCGCCCTCCAGTCGAGTCCATCCTCCCGCATGCCTCATTTGAACATTCCGCCGAGTATCATTCGCATGTACCCACCCTAGTCCTCTTTCAATAGATCTCCGGACCCCGAGATGAAATCGAGAGGGAACGAGTGGGGGAACGTGATACCTAAGGCGGATTCAAAATTTTGAACCGGTGATCATAGCATCCGCAAATCATATATAAAGGGTATTCAATGTTCGTTTTGTTTTTGAACGTACAATATACTCCCCCTATCCTTTCTAGTTTACATATAAGTTTTGTGTAGTTAAAGTATCTCTACTTTGATCAAAAAGGTATCAACATTCAACAACGCCCAATCAATATTGTTAGATTCGTACGTACTCCTAGATTTGTACTCGAGATGGTTTCCAATTTTACTATTGACAAGATTAATAGTACATGAGATGTATAATGTGAAAATTATATCATTGGAAACTCCTTTCACATACAAATTTGACCGTATGCTTTGTGTAAGTTGCATGTCATATATTATTACTCTAACATTTGGTTAAAGTTAGCCTCGAAAAACGCATTAGACCCTGTATGCTTTGTGTAAGTTGCATGTCATATATTATTACTCTAACATTTGTGTAAGTTGCATGTCATATATTATTACTCTAACATTTGGTCAAAGTAGTATAGTGGAAGTGGATCCTCTGACGTAGGTATCCCTGCCTTACCCTCCCTTTCGGTCACTTACTGGCGGACCCCATGCTTGCTAGGCCCCGCATGTCAGTTACTCAATGGGTTCGGCCACGTCAGGGGATCCTCATCCGTAGTATACTCCCTCTGTTTTTATTTACTCCGCGTAAAACGGAGGGAGTGGTGGTATAATAAATGACACGGGCGGGGGAGGGGGAGGGACGTCGGTTTGCTCTCAACTGCGGTCCCACAAGCGAGCGAAAACGCAAGACGAAGTGCGTTCCATTCGGTGAGCAACGTGGAGGGTCCAGCATGCCGGGCTGGAACGCGAACGCGACAAGAGCGATGTACAGTCAAAACCGATTGACCGATCGTCACCGGAACCACTATTCACACCAGAACCTTCGCTGCTCGGCCTACGCCAGCCACTGCCCTAAAACCACACCAAATCTCCAGCCTATTCCCCCACCTTTCGATCCCCTAGCCCGCATCAAGCGTCCCCTAGTTCGCCAGAAAGCCATGGTGCACTGCAAGATCACTTACTACAAGATGCTGACGCCGGAGCGCCGCGCAGAAATCGCGGCGGCGGTCGGCGCCACAGACCTCCGTTCCCAAGCTCGCTTTGCGGCGGGCCAATCCCGAGTTCTCTAGAGCCAAGCTACGAGGAGGAGGAAGCAGATCCAATGTTCATGGCGGAGGTCGTGGCGCAGAAGGCCCCCGATGGGTATGAGACGATGGACGTCGACTTCGTGCCGGCGTCCGAGTCCCCCATGGTGCAGGCGGACCAGCGGTTCAACATGGCGATACTAAAGAAGGACCAGGAGGCAGAGGCTCAACTCGACGCGGAGCGCTCGCATGCCGCTGCCATCGAGGCTCTCCTGCAGGCGGAACCGTATGTCGTGGATGTGAACCGGGCGGCGGAGGCTCAACTTGAGGCGGAGCGCGCGGATGCCGCTGCCATCGAGGCCCTCCTGCAGGCGGAACCGGACATCCTGGACTTGAACCGGGCGGCAGAGGCTCGACTCAACGCAGAGCGCGCGGATGCCGCTCTCATCGCCGCCCTCCTGCAGGCAGAACCGGACGTCCTGGACTTGACCGGGCGGCGGAGGCTCGACTCGACGCGGAGCGCGCGGATGCCGCTGCCATCGAGGCCCTCCTGCAGGCGGAACCGGACGTCCTCGACTTGAACTGGGCTGTGCTCTCGTCCGTGCAGAGCGCCCGCACGCTCCGCTTGAACGAGTAGCTGGAGGCCGAGGACAACCACGGTGCGGAGACACACGTCGGCAGCGACGGCTGGTTCGCGCCGGCAGCCAAAGACGACGAGGCCGTCTCTTTCCGCGAGCAGTGATAGTTTTTTTTATGTTGTTGTTTTTTATGGATCTTTTGCTGTGTAAAAACATATATTTGTTATGCAAGTCGCCTGACTTGGGTCAGTCTACCATTTTAGGCGGTAGGATGAATATCCTACATCTCCTAACCCTTTTTTCCTTCTTCCTCACCTCTTCTTCCCCAACAGACCACCGCACGGGCCGTACGGATACTCCCCAACATGCGGTTGGATAAACATACTCTATGAACGAAAATTATGTATCAGCGATAGGATGGCTGAGTTTGGTTTGTTCACATGCGACAGCACGTGTCAGTGAGGGTGCGTTCCCTTGGTTGGGTTTGCGGCGTGCAGGAGCGACTGTGTGAGGGTGCGGTGCGACCGCGGCGTGCAGGAGCGACCATGTGAGGGTGCGGTGCGACCGCGGCGTGCAGGAGCGACCGTGTGAGGGTGCGGTGCGACCGCGACAGCCGTGCGCAAGTGCACCTCCTTCTCATTTTGAAAACTTTAGTCAAGCTTGGCAAAAATGTGTGACGAAGTTTGGCAATGCAAGGTCTAGACCCAAATAGGATAAGTACGTACGTACTAGGAGTACTAGTTTTAAAAAAGAAAGGCGGGGTTTTCCTTCGCGGGATTTAATCGATACAAATCCTCGTTTCACGTGTCAATTAATGCGTATTTTTTTCTCCAAAGACCAAAGAGCTAACCATCTCACTCCTCATCGCTTGATTAATGCAGCGCCATGCAAACCAACCTTCTCACTTCCGCATGCATGCAGGGGATATTAATGTCCTTGGTTGCTAACCCCATCAATTTTGCCTTGATTAGTGTTAGTGGCCCTTTGCAAATTGTAATTTTGATATACTGGCCTTGTGTACAACAAAAATGAAGGTAGTAACTATATTTGACTTCCTTCCCCATTGCGGTGACGTCGACGATATCTTTTTTTGGTGGTTTGGCGAAGTGCATTCGACAGAGAACACCGTTGAGGGATACCACGGTAAGTCGTTCGCAAGTGCCGCCTGCAAGCCGAGACAACCACCTTATTTGCATCCAGGAAGTCCTTTACTAGTACTACTAGGAGTACTAGTGCGGTGAGATGGTTTCTCGAAGAAGACGATGGAGAAGCGGAGTCAGCGAAGAGTGAAATGATGGTTGCTTCATCCGTGCTTTTGTGATTTGACGCCTCACTGCTTTGTGATTTCTGATAGAAGGGACAGGGGAGTAGACTCTGTGCTCTATACTGTACTACATGCGTCCAAGCATGGGAGAAAGAGGAGAGATGTTGCATTTTTCTATTCCTTCAATCAATCAGGGAGCTTCGGTTCCATCTTTTTGGCTTTGGCAACACCGTCCACAATGGTTCCCACGATGCCAAAAGCTATTTTCACATTTGGCTACACATTGTGGATGCCCTTACCCGTATCACTTGGTTTTGCTCCTGCGTGCTATCTATACAAATCTCAATTATATTGATCTAAAAAATTATAGAATCAAGATTAGTAAAAAGGAGGTGATTTTGCCGCGTGGATGGCGGGGGAGGTTTCTTATTTGAGCAATGCTACATCCACGTAATGGTTTACGTAAAGTTACGAACTGATGTGATGTGGGACTATTTGATTGGACTAAAGGAGAGGATTAGACCCACCCTACCTGAAAATCAGGGGGGCATATATAGATTAGATGGAAAGTATACGTAGCAGCTACGTAGCCCTTTGTAAGTCTAGGATTAGGCTTCTTATTTTCCGAGGACATTGTCCTGGCGGTTTGCTAACATGCGGTCCCACGTGTCAGTGCTTTACCAAGCCGATCCGCGTCCCACATGAGGCAGAACAACGGCAGAAGCAACACGTGGTTAAGTTGAAGAAGATGAGGGAGAAGCGGATTCAGCAACGAGTGAAATGATGGTTGCTTCGTCCCTCCAACTTAACTGCGGGAAAGGTGCAGCTTGTGATTTGACGCCTCATTGCTCATTACTACGCCGGCGCCATGACTGGGGTGCTTCACCCCGGCTACTCTGCACTGTATTCCGGTATGGCACGTGGAACCGGTAGCTTGATGTCCCACATGTCGGCGAAAGGGACTAGAAGATTTATGAAAGCGAGCGCTCCACTCTTACGACGGAGGAGTAGACGACAGGACGGCCCAGTGAACTATCACTTGTAGTACTGTATAGTACTATAGTTTTGCTGTTTCGCATGATCCATCGATACAAACCCGATTAAACAGGAAAGGGCAGGATTTTTCCCGCGCGGTAGATGATACTGGCCATACATTTCAAAGGCAATTTTAAAGTATGCAAACTGAATAATTATATGTAACAATATGATATCTAGTAAAACTAAAAACACATATGATTTATTGTGTTAGAGTGTAGTAGTAGTGCTGTATTGCATAGTTGTTAGATGTAACATGCGAGAACGTGTAGAGATGTAGTTTTGGAGGGCCTACAGAGAGAAAAGTGTAATACGGTCACCGAACTTCAGAATAAGCTGATTACGGTCACTATATACGTTTTGCGGTGATTATACGGTCACTTGCTCACAGTTCAGCATCGGATTGCACTCTGTTGACCGGCCAAATAGTCTGCATGGCGCCATGTTGACTAGTTAAACTGACCACGTTCCTTGTGGGTCCCACCTGTCAGTTCGCATAGGCAAAAGGTCAGATAAACACAAATTTACACAGGCGCGACAAGGCTCCAACCAGTGCGCGGGAATCACCTGGTTGTGTATGTGTCTGTCAGGGCCTGATGTGTGCGCATGCACGTGTAGGTTGAGCACTTGAGCGTGAGAGTGTGTGTTGGTCGTGTGTGTACTGGTGTGTGCATGCATGCGTGCGTGTGTGCGTGTGAGTGTTGCGTGCGTGCGTGTGAGTGTTGCGTGCGTGCGTGGCTGCGTGTGTACGTGTGAGTGTTGCGTGCGTGTGTGGGTGCATGTGTTTGTGTGAGTGTTGCGTGGATGCAGTTCATGTGCATGCGTGCGTGTGTTTATAATCACCACACCAGCTCATGTGTGTTAAAACAGACGGCTCAGCATACCAATACAAGGCCACCTTGTCTGCTGTGCCCACGGTCATGACTTCGAACCACCGTCCAAATATATTTTTGTCGTTTGTTTTCATTCTTACTAGCAAGATGCCCGTGCGTTGCACGTAACATCAAGATGCATTTGTATGACTTGTTTATCTTGTGAGAGAAAAGGATGAACGAGGGAAGGCCTTATTTGCAAATGTGGAGAGGTGTGTGGGTACCTTTTTGCAAAATTGCCATAGTTTCTTTCCTATCCGTCAGATATAAATCGGACGGCCTATATTGCAGGATGGCAGGCACACCATCATCACCAACTCTGTTTTTTATAAGAGTGTATTTTATGTATTTTATAAGAGTGTAGATGTAGAGTAGATACAAGTCGACATGTGGGCACGATCGTAGTGAGATAATGTGATGCAACACTAGAGGTGCCACATGGAGCGTTTAACTGGTCAACTAGTCATGTCATGAGCAAATACAGAGTTGTACGGGGAGCCCGTGACTGTATAATAACCACTAAACGTAAATGGTGACCGTAATGAGTGGATCCTGAAGTCCAATGTATATATCGTGCTTTCGCTTCAAATACAATGATCGTCATTGCATATATCGCGAGAGAAAGATGAAACATGCGTGAATTTTCCGGGGGCTTACTTTTAGAGGACCTGGAGATAGTTTTGTGTGCATACGTGAAAGGGGCGTACAGGGGGGTATGCGATGGAGAGAGAGATGCTCTTCGTTTCTCTTTATTATGACTAACTTTGTATATAGTATAAAAATATACAAATTCACAGTGCGGAATAAATATCATTGTGGGCACCATGCAATGCAAATTAGCGTTCGTACTCCTCCATATAACTTTGTAATGTTGTATATATGTAGAAACTCTAAAATAATTTTTTGGCCACACTTTATTCAAAAGGAATGTTGTATGCGAAATAAACGTGAAGAGAGGGCTTTTTAGATCAATGGGGTACGTGATGTAACATGTGTGAATGTGTAGTTGATGCATTTGGCGGGGCCTAGAGAGGTATGTGTGTGTATTACGTATTCGAGAGAGGCATGGATAGAGGGGCCGACCGGGGGGGCGTGGGAGAGATAGCACGAGAAATGAGCGTGGTCTAGAGAGAGAGAGAGAGAGAGAGATGAATATGACATCACGACAAGAGATTCCATTCCCTTGAGTGTGTATATGCAAGGGGGGAGGGAATATAGGCATCAGGAGAAATTTTCGGTGTGTGTGGTGTTTGTGTTGGTATGTGTGGGTGTGAGAAGATAATGAGACGTGGGGGCAGAGGGTGTGTCACCGCGTGAGGTCCGGTGGGTCGAGGTGAGGCCCTTCGTTCGGTTCCGACCTGCGCCACATTGGTCGGCCCGTGACGCATTTAGGAAGACCCATGGATGTCTAGTCGTACAAGACAAAGATAGCAGAATTGTGAAGGACTCTATGTCCACTGACAAAGCCGGCTAGGATTTGTAACCCTAGGTTCTTGGACTAAGGTAACCCCTTTATCTCTAATATTACTATTCATCCAACCTAACTTTAAGGGGCATCCTACAGAATGCTCTGCTAGAATCATACTCGTCGATTAGGAAGAGAGGTGTGAGACAATGCGTGAGAGACAGGCGTAAAGATAATGTGCGTACATGAGACACGTAGGCAGGTCCATGTATATAGAAAGGGTCGATGAGGATTGTGTGTGTGTATGTTTGCGAGAGGAAGAGTGCTTGTGATAAAGGTTAGTGAAAACAGTTGTAAATGGTTACGAGAGGGAGGGAGGGTTATATCTAGAGAATGTGTGCGAGAAAGACACCTCGGGAGAGAGAGTGTGAGCATGTGTGAGAGACCACCGATGGAGAGTGAAACTACACGTAAAAGACTGCTCTACACATTGATTAAAGATGTAAATTGTATCCAAATATTAGGATGGGATCATGATATTTGCAATGCACGTAAGGAGCGGTCATTGATCCATCAGACATCTAGATTCTATCAAATTTGAGCATGTCTATGTTATTATTCGACACAATTGATCCACATAGTTAGTATTTTGAACTCCAGACAATGCATCGCTTTAGCAATCGAATATAAACGTGAGTATAGTTCATGTTGTGTGTGTAAAGCACATTATACATACGAAACTTACACAATGGACATTATAAATAGCTACCTATGAACTAGCATACATTTGAATTCAACTTAAGGTGGTTTCAAAAAATCGAATTCAACATGAAGTCCATTCAATTATTTGAATTTGATATCATGGCATTTGTAAACCATACCTAAATTATGGGGGCACCAATCTTTGCTCTGATTTTGTACATAATAGCATATGTAGTCGTGTACAAAATAGATTCAAATTTAGCTCCTCCATTCCAAAATAATCATAGTTATAGGATTTTCAAGTGTCAAAATTTCAAAAAGAAGCGGATAATTTAATGAGGTTTTCAAACATACAAGGTCAAATATAATGTTGTCTATTTAGGTCAATCCTCATAGTTCAAGAGTACTCTAAACGTGAATGCTTGTGTTTCAAAATTTTGAACGAAGCGCCAAAAGAGCCTCTACTCGCCCGAAACCGTGTGAGACCAATGTTTGGTAGTACAAGGAAATTACTTTTCTAATAACTCCGACCCGTGAAACCTACCGGCCCGACGTCCAAAGGTCTAAACCGGGGTAGGTTTGTAGCTTCATCTGGACGCCACGCAACCGCATCCGAAAAACATTCATACACAATGGCCGCCTAAGCACACATGCGCGCGGCCGAAATCGCTCCCGCCCACTATTTGGGACACCTGGGATTACCATCCTACCCCCGACCCGCAGTAGGTCTGAAATTTAAGAGGGGGGCAAAGTTTGTACTTTCCCCAAATTTCAAACAAGCGCATCCCATCTTCTGTTCAAAAAAGCCAAAAACAAGCGCGTCCCAGACCGAAACATGGTTCCCCCCACCCGTCCGATTCCCCATTCGTACTACGTGGGCGCCAAAACTACCTCTCCACCAGCCGCGAAACCCCGACGTCCTCCGTCCTCCGTCCGCCACCCCATCCCACCCATCAACCGCCGCCCTCCTCCATCACGCCGGAGCCGATACCCCGACGTCGTCGTCCACCGCAACCTCAACCGCAACGCCCTCCACGGCTAGTAGTTGAAGCCGAGGCCGAGCCGTCCGTACCCGAGCCAGTTCAACCACGCCGTCCTGCGCCTCACCGCTGCCGCTCCAACTTCGCCACCCTCCACCGCACCAGAGTTGTTCCTGCTACGCCGTCCTTCGCCGCCTCGGATCTGCTTCCCCTCCGCCGACATACGACCACGGCAACACAGTCAACAATTTAGCCATGGGTTCATCCAAGCCTGCACCCTCCAGAACATCGGTTTCCCCGGTAAAAAGAAGAAGATCGGCGCGACATGTGGAGGTGACCACACCGGCAACCGAAAAAGGTACTCCTCTTCCCTTATTCGTGCAAATCTTACGTCTCTGCTTGCACGGTATTCATCCCACAGAAGACACTAGTTGACCGCTTCTTCTTGATACTAGATGTTCCTAGTAACTCGCGATGCACAAGGTTTCTCCTCATATACTATTTCACCTTAGCTAGAGGTTCATTGCCCCCCTGAATTTCAATTTCTGGCGAGTTGATTCCCAATTAACGGAAGCATTCCCCGGCGTAATAGGTGCTAGTATGCCTATTACACCGGGGAAGCAGCGCCTTGGTGTTTATCTTAGGGGCGTTTGCGGCCTAGAGCTACTGGCGCCCGGTCTGGAGGTCGGCCGGGATTAAAGGGATGGCCTGGGGGCGCTGCCAAGCATGGCGGTGGTGTGAGGTCGATGGGAGGGCGGGGCGGCGGAGGCAGGGGTCTGGGCCGGTGGTCGCTGGCGGTTCGAGAAAGATCGTCAACAGTGACTGGCGAGAGGTAGACGAAGGCCATCTACCCGTTCCTTATAGATCGGACGGTTCATTAAAAAAATTGACTGACCTATTTATTTTCAGTCGACTGTTATCTTAGATATGACCACATGTGGTGGTGTGCTGGAGGAGTACCTGCATTTCCTATGCTCATATATTACAAAATCATACGGAGTAGAATCTAATTTTTTGTTTGCCATGCAATGTTGTAGAGCTATCATATGTCTCCTGTCATTTATTTTTCAGCCACCTGCTATCTGCTACTTTTACAGTGCACTAGTTCTGCACACACTTCACCCTTACTCTCACTATTGTGTTTTTATGCAAGGGTATTTCAGACTCTACTGCCATGAGAGAAGCCAAAAAGAAAAGAGAGAAGTCGCTCCAGCTTCGTGTGCGGTTAGGCAAGACAGGTTACAACGCTATAAAGGGTGCAGTGTCAGCAGATGGAGACGATAGACGTAGCTCTGGAGTTGATGACCTCGCTCGCAATGAACCACCATCCTAGGTGCTTGCTTTAACTTTGCGGTGTCATAAGCATGTTCCATATGGTGTCTAGCTTGTATTCGAAAGGCCAAAGTCGGTAAGATGAGGAAAGATATATTTTTTACATGAACCACCATCCCGTGAGCACCAGAAGACAAATAGATAGTCAGGGCACTGGCCGAGCCAGTGACAAGCCCAGCAAAGATAGGCGTCACCTGGAAGCCAACTAAAAAGCTGCGATGGTGGCGAAGCAACCCGCCTCCCACCAGGCTCTCAGGTCCTAGATGATCATGCTCACCACTCCAGCCGGATGTCTAGCTTGTATTGCTTCCAATTTGGTTAAATTGCATCTGCTTAGCTTACACATTATACCTTTGAATATGACATGCCTTTCTGTTTTTGGTACATACTAGTACATCTGTGTATTAACCATGTTCTTACATCAAACTAATGTTCTTGTGTATCCCTCATCAATCACTTATGCCGAGGCAAGCAGGCAAGGGGACTACTCCTCATTTAAAGAATGCAGCGTCAGCCTCCCGACATGATACTCAAGAAACAGAAATGCTAGATGAAGATAGTGAACGTAGCTCTGTATTTGATTACAGCATTTCCCCTACACTAGCATCGCAGGTGCTTGCTCTAACTTGGCAGCGTGATATGTGGTTGCATGTTGCATATGGTGTCTAGATTGTAATTCTTCCAATCTGGTTAAACTGCATGTGCTAGTCTGCTTAGCTTATACATTATACCTGTTAATGTGACATGCCTTCCTGTATTTAGTACATAGTACATCTGTCTATTAAGCATGTCCTTACATAAAACTATTGTTTTTTTATCCCGCATCAATCAACATGACGAGACACCTTCAGTATATGCAGTGCGATATTAGTTGCATCTTTCATATGATTTATAGCATGCGCTGCTTCTAATTTGTTGAAATTCCATTTATGATGGGACGCTTTTAACTTGGCAGAGTCATATTGGTTGCATCTTTCATGTGGTGTCTAGCTTGCATTGCTTCTTATTTGCTGGAATGGTTTCTGCTTAGTTTACACAAACAGTTGTGAACATGCCATGCCGTCCTGTTTTTCGTACATATTCCATCCTGGTATCATGTGTTTGCCTTACATCAAAGTAGTGATTGTCAGTATCATGCATGAATGAGTTCTGAAGAGAGAATTTTATTGCTTTTTCTTGTCGGTTTTACTTGACAATTCAAAATCAATAAAGCGGAAGGAAGTTAGCAAGGTAGCGGATAAAGGTGCTCCTTCCGAATGGAGGGCCTCTACAGTTTCTACTCCTCCACACCCCCAAGATGATTTCCAAGACAACACATGCATAGACACTCAACAAAGCTGTGTTTATGATGAGCACGTCTCCCCTAGTGCACCATCACCGGTGCTCCCTCTAACTTGGCACTGTTATATGTGGTTGCATGTTATGTGTGATGTCTAGCTTGTATTGCTTCTAATTTTGTTGAATTCCATCTGCTTACTTTACACATTATACTTGAATAAGACACGTGTTCCTGTTTCTAGAACATACAATATCTGTCTATCACACCATGTTCTTACATCAAATTACTACTGTTGTGTAACCTGCAACAATCACTTATCATAAGACATGTTTGACTTCGGAGTGTGATATAGGTTACATCTCACATTCTTTTCTAGCTTGTACTACTAATTTCTTGCAATGGCACTTATGACGAGACAGTTTTAACTTGGTAGAGTGATATTCGTTGCATCTTTCATATGGTGTCTAGCTTTCATTGCTTCTAATTTGTTGAAATGCCTTCTCCTTAGTTTACACATCATAAGATGTGAATATGCAATGGCACTAATGACGAGAGACCTCTAACATGGTAGTGTGATGTTGTTTGCATCTTGCATATGATTTATTTCTTGTACTGCTTCACATTTGTTTAAACGCCATTTATGATGAGACATTGTTAACTTGGCAGAGCGATATTTGTAGCATCTTTAATATGGTGTCTACCTTCCATTGCATTGCTTCTAATTTGGTGAAATGTCTTCTTAGTTTACACATCATAGTTCTGGTTATCTCTTCCGTCCTGTTTTTCATACATATTACATCCTCCTATCATGTGGTTGTCTAATATCAAAGTTCAGTTCGTCTGCATCACACATCAATTTGTTCTGAAGAACTAAATTGTTATTCGTTTTTCTTGTCGGCTTGACTTAACATGGCACAGAGAAAGAGGAAGAAACACAGAATGGCAGGGAATGAGAAGCGGATGAATCCTGCAGATTCTGCTGGTACTGATGGTGCAATAGAAGGTCAAAGTCTAGCGGAAAATTCTACAAACACGGCATCCCATGCTACATGAGTTGCAAAAAAGCCAAACAGAAACAAATAGCTGCCACCAAACAAGCAGAGACAACCCTAGTTCTTGCAACACCTACCACAGTACTACCAGCTGCACGACTTACTTGTGCGTCAACTGAGCTAGCAGCACATTCCCAAGCTCCCTTGCCACCTGACACTACTTCCCAAGCACTCTTGACACAAGACGAGTTGGCAATATCAGATGAACCTTGTGAGCTTCAATAGCAAGAAGGTAGTTGCTGGAGTCAAGTTACAGTTGCATGCTTCTTTATATGTAGTCTCACAGTTTGATGTACACTAACACTTCCTATGTTCGTTGTTGGACTAGCACCTAGGCGCAAGAGGAAACAAACATCAGGGATAATGCTCGATAGGTTAACTAAATCTAGAGGAGGAAGAATGGAGATCCGTTTTGAGGCAGGTTTAAAAAGGCCACGTGATGCTACAGAGTCAGCCAAGTTAGTATCAGAGGCAACGGTTGCCGTTAGGTGTCATGTACGTATCCTCCCAACATGGATTCAGTACAGGAATGACAAAGACGAAACCCAGTTCAACACCTTCCTCGACCATTTATCTGTAAGTATGGTTACGTATGGAAACTAGTAATATCGTCTTGCTCTGTCCCATACTTTCTAGGTTGCTGATAATGAGACTCCCATAATTTTCAACAGATGAGGTTCAAGTTGGATAGCCAAGATGATGCAACCAGACAAGCTTGCACCCATGTTTTCAAGTCTGCTCTGCGACAGTATCGGTATAACTTGAGGAAAACTCACTTTGAAGGCAAGGCTAACAGTGAACTTTCCCAAACATCTCCAGTGGAAAATATATCGGATGAAGACTGGAGGGGCCTTGTTAAACACTGGTCTGATCCGAAGTATTAGGTACATTATATATATGTGATCAGATCACATGTTGAAGTCCTATTTATGCATGTGCCACACAAATCTATCTTCTTGTAGGTGAACTATTCAAAGAACAAAGCCAACCGTACAAAAGTGAAATTTCAACAGACGATAGGATCTCATAGCTATATTGCAAACTGCGAGGCTCTTGTAATTAGCTGCTGTTTCACTCTTTTCGCTGTACCATATTATCAGATCTATATTGACTTGTTCAAAATGCAGAGGAAAGCCCGCAAGGACCAAAAAGTACCTGAACCAAATGTTGTGGAAATCTTCAAGGACTATCACACCAGCAAGAAGAAGGGCATGACTACACCAGTCAAAGCCGCTGTTGTAAGTCCTTAATCCTCATGCCTTTTAACTACTACTTACTCTGACTTGTGCCTTGAACTGCATGGTTTGTAGCCAATGTCTATTACTCTTTTCAATTTTATACACAATTGTCTTAGCATATCATTGCACCTTACAAGGTTTAAAAGAGAGGAGTGATGTTCCTTTGATCTTGACCCATAATCTAGTTCCATGCTGGACTTGCCCACACAACGTTACAATTGCCTGTTTGTCTGTTCTCAGTTGTTTTGTGATATGAATGATGTCATACTATGCTTACTGTATTATAAACTTTGTCTCTTTATCCTTAGCCCTCAATACAATGTGAAGAAATAGACAATACATTAGCGATGGTACATGGTCATATGTTTGGAACCTAGTTTTATTATGTACTTTGCAATAAAATACAACTAATATTTTACATGGGTTCACCAGAATAAGTTCTGTATATAGACCAAAGCTATTTTGTTTGGTTTTGCTGCCTCCTTAATATCTTCTATTCTGGTACTACTAATGTAAAACCTCAACTTTTCAGCAAGCTATGGAAAAAATGGTGGAACTGCCACCTTCTGAAGGTGGCGAGGCAACTATAACCGCAATGTCAGCTCTTGCTGCAGTGGGTCAGTACCTGTCCACTAACAGTGCCAAAAGCACGTTCCTGCGTAATACTGGGTTGGTTGTTAAGGCAATATCGTCCAAACTGCCTCATGATCAAGATATGCGAGCTCAAAGCAATGTTGTATCTGCGCTCCAAACACAAGTCCATTCCCTAACAGAGACCCTTTGTGAAACAAGGAGAAACATTGCTCAATGTCGTCAAGATATGCATGGTTTTGAAACCAGACTATCAGACATTTGCTATGTGTTTCAGGAGCCTAGGGGAAATGAAGGCGAGGGTTATGGTGCTCCATCGGACAATACATCATGAAAACGTAACAGTCAGGTCAAATGAACTGAGCTTCTGAACTTCTGGTGGTGCATTTATCTGCTAAACTGTTAAGTTTTATGCCAACCTTCCTTTTGTTATATAGTTGTAATTTGTTTTGGTGCGATACAAAATTTATTCTTAACGTGCAGCCACCGGCTGAAGAAAACAGCAAGCCATTTTTGTATAGTGTAGGGTGTTCCCTATATTTGCACTGGTGGCGATCTTTGATGCCGAGTGGATGTAATCTGTGCAATCGCCTTAATAGCCTAGCGTTAGTTTCGGCCTTATTTATTTCCTAGTCTTCTTTTTCCCTGGTTTGCTAGTGGCCGCAACTACCATGGGCCATATACGGGCCGTAGGATCCATGGGTCTCATACGGGCCGTCGATAAATGGGTCTGTAATCGGTGAGCCTCGGGCCGTCGGATAAATGGGTCTGCATGGGCCGTAATCGGGCGTAATTGGTATCGGCCCAACACGGTAGCAGGCCGTTAACAGGCCGTAGGACAGCAAAGCCTTAATTCTTTCACAGGCATAACGGGGCGTTAATGGGCCAGAATATAGGACGGGCTGGAAACGGCGCAACGGGTTAACAGGCCAGAAACGGGCTGACTCTTGCCATGGGCCGAATTTGGCCCATTAGGGTAACAGGCCAGTAACGGGCCGACTCTTGCCATGGGCCGAATTTGGCCCATTAGGGGAACAGGCTAGTAACGGGCCGACTCTTGCCATGGGCCGAATTTGGCCCATTAGGGGAACAGGCCAGTAACGGGCTGGAAGTAATCGAGGGCCGAAAAGGAGCCCAAGAACGTATGGGCCGTCAATAGGCCGAAAGCTAACACGGGCTGGAAACGGCCCATGTAAATCACGGGCCGTTAACGGGTATAAAGAAAATTACTGTTCATTATGGGCTAGAGTCACCGTGGGCCTGTAAAGGGCCGAAAGATACGAGGGGCTCATATGGGCCGAAAGACGTCGTGGGCCATACATGGGCCGAAAGTGAAATGGGCTGGTGTTATATTCGACGGCCCACATGACGTTGTTGGGCCGATTTCCTTTAGGGCCTAATGGGCCGTGATTTAACGGGCCGTAAAATGGGCTATTTGCGAAGAGACCGTTAACAGGCTTTTCATGGGCCAGCCCGTTAACTTTTGACCAAGTCAAACGGGCCGGCTTTGTAAGCTAAATGGGCCAGTGGTGGGCCGTGGCACGTGTCGACATATCATAGGCGCCTATCTGACCCACTGACGAGCTGACACATGTTTCGTCCGGCCAATAAGAATTTTACACGTGGAAATTTCCCATTGGTCGGGGCTGTTAACGGGTTATCGGATCCAAAACCCGACCCGATAGCTTAACGGCGTTCCGTTACGGTGGATGCCACGTGTCGGTCACCCTTGACGAAAGCACTTCTGTGACGCGCGATTTATCGTCATGGAAGTACATGTCATGGAACACTTCTACGACAGCACAGGTATGACTATCTTGATTCTGTCATAAAATCGTCATGGATGTACATGCATGACAAAAAACGCGACCTACTGTGACAAACACGAATCATCACGGAAGTGTATTTTTTTGTAGTGAAAAGTCTTTGAATACTAGAATGCAATATGACTCGATGTTTGCTACTTCACCTATCTTTGTTACTGATAAGGATTATGAATTCTCTGTCGATCTTGAGTTAATTACTCTGGTTGAATATGATCCTTTCTATGGTTATGAATCTGAAACTGTTGTGGCACATCTTACTAAATTGAATGATATAGCCGCCCTATTTGCTCATGAGGAAAAAATTCGCTATTACTAATTCTCAAGTTGTTTCCTTTCTCATTAAAGGGTGATGCTAAGTTATGGTTTAATTCTCTTGCTCCTGGTTGTGTGCGTAGTCCCCAGGATATGATTTACTACGTCTCTGCAAAATATTTTCCTACTCATAAGAAACAAGCTGCCATAAGGAAAATATTTAACTTTGTGCAAATTGAAGAAGAGAGTCTCCCACAAGCTTGGGGGAGGCTTCTCCAATTACTTAATGCTTTGCATGATCATCCTCTCAAGAAAACTTAAATACTTGATATCTTTTATAATGGACTAACCGATGCTTCTAGAGACCACCTGGATAGTTGTGCTGGTTGTGTTTTCCGGGAAAGAACTGTTGAGCAAGCTGAGTTGGTATTGAATAATATATTGAGTAATGATAATGATTGGACACTTCCTGAACCAACTCCTAAGCCAACTCTGAAGAAAAGAGGTATTCTATTTCTCAATCCTGAAGATATGCAAGAGGCAAAGAAATCTACGAAAGAAAAAGGTATTAAAGCTAAAGATGTTAGGAATCTACCGCCTATTGAAGATATACATGGTCTTGATAACCCGACACAGGTAGTAGAGGTAAACTCTCTCTATAGATTTGATGAAGGTGATATTCCTCGTAATAAGTCTGCTAGTCAATGCTTGGATGAGTTTGATAATTTTATTGTTAAACAAGAAAATTTAAATGCTTATGTTAGTAGACAATTGAAACGTAATGCTTACATGCTTGACCACTTAGGTGATTATATGAGTAGAATTGTTAATGATCTTAAGCTTATTAGGAAACATGCTTCCATGGTTACAACTCAAGTAGAACAAGTACTTAAGGCACAAGATGATTTGCTTAATGAGTTGAATAGTAAGAATAATGATAATGCTGTTAGGGTTATGACTAGAGGTGGTAAAATGACCCAGGAACCTTTGTATCCTGAGGGCCATCCTAAGAGAGTTGAGCAAGATTATCAGAGAATTAATACTGATGTATCTAGTCCTTCGAATAAAAAGAAAAACAAAACTGATAGGACTTTGCATGCTAGTGAACCTGCTATAGATACACCTGAGAATCCCAATGATATTTCTATTTCTGATGCTGAGACACAATCTGGTGATGAACATGAACCTAGTGATAATGTTAATAATGATGTTCATGTTGATGCTCAACCTAGTAATGATAATGATGTAGAGATTGAACCTGTTGTTGATCCTGATAACCCACAATCAAAGAATCAACGGTATGATAAGAGAGCCTTCGTTGCTAGGAAGCATAGTAAAGAAAGAGAACCATGAGAACCCATGCCCTTTCCTCTTAAACCATCCAAGAAAAAGGATGATGAGGATTTTGAGCGCTTTGCTGAAATGATTAGACCTATCTTTTTGCAAATGCGTTTGACTGATATGCTTAAAATGCCTCCTTATGCTAAGTATATGAAAGATATTGTTACAAATAAAAGAAAGATACCGGAAGCTGAAATTTCCACCATGCTCGCCAATTATACTTTTAAGGGTGGAATACCAAAGAAACTAGGAGACCCAGGAGTACCAACTATACCATGCTCCATTAAAAGAAACTATGTTAAAACTGCTTTATGTGATCTTGGAGCCGGTGTTAGTGTTATGCCTTTCTCTTTATATCGTAGACTTGAATTGAATAAGTTGACACCTACTAAAATTTCTTTGCAAATGGCTGATAAATCAAATGCTATACCCATCGGTATTTGTGAAGATGTGCCTGTTGTGGTTGCAAACGTTACTACCTTAACGTACTTTGTTATTCTTGATATCCCTAAGGACGACAGTATGTCGATCATCCTTGGTAGACCCTTTCTGAATACTACAGGGGCTGTTATTGATTGCAACAAAGGCAATGTCACTTTTCATGTTAATGGTAATGAGCATACGGTACACTTTTCGAAGAAACAACCTCAAGTTCATAGTCTATTCTATTGAAAAAATTCCAACTATTACTATTGGAGGTTTTGAATTCCCTCTTCCTAATGTCAAAAAGAAATATGATATTCTTATTGTTGGGTACATGCATATCCCTGTTGAGGTAACCTAGTGTTATTCGAAAGTTCTCCAGTTTCATGTCATTCGAAAGAAGTTTGTTAACAAGACTTGATCAACCTTGTTAATGGATTCCTTTTGATGAGCATGAGATGGATGAATTTAGAAAGCACAACTCCCTCTACCTATATTTTACTTTATGTTATTTAGATTAAATAAAGCAAAATTAGTATCTTCTGTCTGTTTCTGAATTACTCGTGTAATAAAAAATACCCCGAAAATAAAAGTTCTCCAAATGCCCTGAAAATTTAGTATGGTTTTTTATAGAATATTTGAGAATTTCTAGCACTGAGAACACCCCAGGGGGCTTCACCAGTGGGCCACAAGGGTGGAGGGCGTGCCCCCCGACCTTGTGGGTCCCACGTGGCCCCCCTCCACTTATTCCAGCACCCATCCACTTCGTCTTCCTCCAGAAAAAATCATCCAATAGCTCAAACCCGTGTTCTTGCTCATTTTGCTGCCATTTTCAATCTCCTTGCCCAAAGCTCCATTCACAAAACTGTTTTGGGGGAATGTTCTTCGGTATGTGACTCCTCCAATGGTCCAATTAGTTTTTGTTCTAGTGCTTCATTTATTGCAAATTTTGCTGCTTAGGTGACCTTGTTCTTGAGCTTGCATGTCAAAATTATATGGTCCAAATTAGTTTTGATGCATGATATAGACTCTAGGCACTTGTAGGAGTAGTTGCTATCAATTTTGTTGAATTAGGTTCAGTTTTATTTTGAGCCACTAAAAATTTCAAAAAAAAATCAGAGGAAGAAAATGATGAAGAGATTGTTGAGAGGCTCTTCAAGCCGGGGTTCAAAGGAAAAAGAAAACAAGGAGAATGAGAAGCCCAAGTACAATCTTCCTTGCGCCGCGGAGATTCGGCCGTGTGAATGGCCATGTGATGCATTCTTGGAGGCGGCCGGAATTTATGAGGATTTCTATTATTTGGCTGAGAATGCAGGCATCACTGACTTCCTCCACGACCAGTGTGATCAGTATCTCCTACTCACTAATACTTTCGTGCAAAATTTACGTTTTCATGCTAGGAGATCACCACCCATGGTAGAGTTTCACTTATATGATGAGCATAAGGAGATGACGCTTTATGACTTTTGTGAGGTTTGTAAATTACCTTATGAGGGTAGCGTCGAGGAACCACGTCCTAGAGATGTGGAAGATTTTATTAATGAAGTTACCATAGGGGAAAGGAGAAAGGTGTCGGAAGCGAGAGTGGCTAGTTTACATTTTCCTGTTTTGCGCTACTACTCATTATTTGCTGGGAGATGTTTAATTGGTCGCGGGGAGAGTGGAGGCCTTAGTACTCCTGACCTTGCCATTTTGCGCCACGCTTTACTTCGTGATAGAACTTTCAGTTTAGGCGCTATGGTTGCTAAACGGTTGGGTTTAAACCGTACAAAGGGTCCTATTTTCGGAGGTATCTTCGCCTCCCGCCTTGCTAGACGTTTCGAGATACCCATTAGGCACGATGAGAAAGAGGAGAAACTGCTACCCACTATATACTTAGATTATGAAAGCATGGTAGCACATAAGTTTATTCGCTATGATGAGGAAAAGAGACTCATTTATAACTTGATATTTAGCGAGGATTCTTTTCAGATTATTACCTTGCCTGCACCTACTTTGTTCGATATTCATTCAGGCAGGTACTTCGTTTTGCCCGCGGGCATTCATGCATACTGGGAGGGGACGTGATCCCCAGCTCCTGAGCCTGAGCCATCACCTGACCCATATCAGGAGTCTATTTATCAGTAGGATCCACAAGAGCTCGCCAACCAGTGGAACCCCCAGGATCCTCCTTAGTACAACGGAGAGGGCTACTTTGATCCATGGGTTAGACCAACTTAGGCCAAAAGCCTAAGCTTGGGGGAGTACGTATTCTCACCGACATTACATTCATGTTCACAACCTCATTCTAGCTGTCGGTGTTCATACTTTTTCATTGTATTATCCATGTTTAGTTTATTTTCTTTTTTCTCGCTTTCTTCTTGTGTGTTTGAACAACTTTAAGAAAAACCAAAAAAATTAGTTGTAGTTAGTTTACTTTCTATGCTTGCTTAGTAGTAGTATTGAAGGAAAACCCAAAAAGATTTCTCGTTCTTCTTTTGCTTGTTGGGAGCTTCTCCGTGTAAATAGTTTTTTTCTCGTTCTTGTTTTACTTTCTTCAGAAAAACAAAAACTCCAAAAATATTTCAGTGTGTTTCTTTGAAATTCTTTTCTTTTCTTTGGGGGTCGAGAGGAGAAGATCACAATGAAAATGTTGAGTGGCTCTCATATGCATTATTGTTGATCTGACAAGGAGCCCATATTACCTTGTCTTCTCATTTGAATAAATGTTTGTAGATTCCAGCTTAGTCCAATGCACGTGCACTATTATTGTTATCCACACCGTTCGGTTGTGCAGGTGAAAGGCAATAATGACAATATATGATGAAATGATTGAGATGAGGAAAAGCTGGTATGAACTCGACCTATCTTGTTTTTGTAAATATGATTAGTTCATCGTTCCTGATTCATCCCATTATGAATGAAACATGTTTGCGATGACAAATAGAGATTATAGTTACTCATGCCATGCTTAATTAGCTAGGAGTTTATAATGATTTACCTTGTGTGCCAACGTGCTTTAAAAATGGTTGTGATGTAGTATGATAGGATGGTATCCTCCTTTGAATGATTCGAGTGGCTTGACTTGGCACATGTAGTTGAAACAAAATCAACATAGCCTCCATGATATTTATGTTCATGGTGATTTATATCCTACTCATGCTTGCACTCAATGTTGGTTAATCTCAATGCATGTTTATGACTGTTGTCGCTCTCTAGTTGGTCGCTTCCCAGTCTTTTTCTAGCCTTCACTTGTACTAAGCGGGAATACTGCTTGTGCATCCACTTCCATAAACCCAAATTTGTTCCGTGAGAGTCCACCATACCTACCTATATGCGGTATTTACCTGCCGTTCCAAGTAAATTTGCATGTGCCAAACTCTAAACCTTCAAATGAAATTCTGTTTTGTATGCTCGAATTGCTCATGTAGCAACTAGGGTTGTCTATATCTTCCATGCTAGGTGGGTTATTCTCACGATGAGTGGACTCCGCTCATCACTCACGAGAAAATGGCTGGTAATCGGGATGCCTAGTCCCATGCTCAAATCAAATCAAAATTATAGCAAACAAAACTCCCCCTGGACTGTTGTTAGTTGGACGATACCCGTTGTTTCGGACCAGCCGTGGAGTGTGCTTGTTGGTGGTGGGGGAGTATAAACTTTACCATTCTGTTTGGGAACCGCCTATAATGTATGTAGCATGGAAGATACCGAGATCTCTTGGTTGTTATGTTGACAATGAAAGCATACCGCTCAAAATATTATTTATCTCTATTAAAAAAACTCGAGCTCTGGCACCTCTGCAAATCCCTGCTTCCCTCTGCGAAGGGCATATCTATTTACTTTTATTACTGAGTCATCATCCTCTTATAAAAAGCACCAGTTAGAGAGCACCACTCTCATGTGTATGTGTTGTTATTAATTGATATTGAGTATGACTGTGACTGGATCTCTTTTACCATGAATTACAATGTCTAGTCAGTCCTTGACCTTCAGGGGTGCTCTGCATTTATGTTTTGCGGTCTCAGAAAGGCTAGCGAGATACCATCTTGTTATATTATATCATGATTGTTTTGAAAAAGTGTTGTCATCCGAGATTCATTATTATAGCTCGCTAGTTGATTATGCCATTAATATGAGTAAATGTGAGACCTAAATGTTATTGTGAATATGGTTAGTTCAAAATCTTTGCTAAAAACTTGAATGATGGCTTTACATATTTGCAACAACAAGATCAAACAGAGTTTATAAAAGTTTTTCAATTTGTCAACTGAATTGCTTGAGGACAAGCAATGGGTTAAGCTTGGGGGAGTTGATACGTCTCCATCGTATCTACTTTCCAAACTCTTTTGCCCTTGTTTTGGACTCTAATTTGCATGATTTGAATGGAACTAACCTGGACTGACGTTGTTTTCAGCAGAATTGCCATGGTGTTTTTTTTTTGGGCAGAAAAAAGGTTCTCAGAATGACCTGAAACTTCACAGAGATCAGTTTTGGAATAAATAAAAAATATTGGCGAAAGAATCAACCGAAGGGGGCCCACACCCTGTCCACAAGGCTGGAGGGCGCGCCCTCTGTCCTTGTGGGCCCCCTGGACCTCCACCGACCTCAACTCCAACTCCATATATTCACGTTCGGGGAGAAAAAAATCAAATAGAAGGATTCATCGTGTTTTACGATACGGAGCCGCGGCCAAGCCTTGTTCTTCCTCGGGAGGGCAGATCTGGAGTCCGTTCGGGGCTCCGGAGAGGGGAAACTGTCGTCGCCGTCGTCATCATCAACCATCATCCATCACCAATTTCATGATGCTCACCGCCGTGCGTGAGTAATCCCATCATAGGCTTGCTAGACGGTGATGGGTTGGATGAGATTTACCATGTAATCGAGTTAGTTTTGTTAGGATTTGATCCCTAGTATCCACTATGTTCTAAGATTGACTTTGCTATGCTTAATGCTTGTCACTAGGGCCCGAGTGCCATGAATTCAGATCTGAACCCTTTGTGTTTTCATGAATATATTTGTGTTCTTGATCCTATCTTGCAAGTTATAGTCACCTACTACGTGTTATGATCCGGCAACCCCGAAGTGACAATAGTCAGGACACTTCCCGGTGATGACCGTAGTTTGAGGAGTTCATGTATTCACTAAGTGCTAATGCTTTGGTCCGGTACTCTATTAAAAGGAGGCCTTAATATCCCTTAGTTTCCAATAGGACCCCGCTGCCACGGGAGGGTAGGACAAAAGATGTCTTGCAAGTTCTTTTTCATAAGCACGTATGACTAAATTCAGAATACATGCCTACATTATATTGATGAATTGGAGCTAGTTCTGTGTCACCCTATGTTATAACTGTTGCATGATGAATGCCATCCGACATAATTATCCATCATCGATCCATTGCCTACGAGCTCGTCTCATATTTATCTTTGCTCCGTTACTTTTCTGTTGTCACTGTTACGATTGCTACAAAACTACTACTATTACTTTTGCCACTGTTACCGTTACTTCCATACTACTTTGCTACTAAATACTTTGCTGCGGATATTAAGTCTTTCAGGTGTGGTTGAATTGGCAACTCAGCTGCTAATACTTGAGAATATGGCTCCCCTTGTGTCGAATCAATAAATTTGGGTTGAATACTCTACCCTCGAAAACTATTGCGATCCCCTATACTTGTGGGTTATCAAGATCTTTTTCTGGCCCTGTTGAGCATAGCCCTATTCTCCGAGTCACTTGGGATTTATATCTGTTGATCACTATGAGGAATTTGAAAGATCAAAGAACCAAGATTTTTTTCCTCAACTACGAGGGGAGGTAAGGAACTGCCATCTAGCTCTGCACTTGATTCACCTTCTGTGTTGAGTAAACTTGTGAAACCTACACCTGCTATGCATGACGCTTATGATGAAACTACTTCTCTGCTTTGATAATACTGTGCCACTAGGTGAATTTCTTGATGAACAACTTGCTAGGGTTAGATAGAATGAAAATTTTGAAACTTATGATATTATTGAAACTGAAGATTATGACTCTCCCCCTAGATATGAATTGCCTGTTGTACCTGAGGGTTATATTATGGTTGAGGAAACTGCTAGAGATTTTCTTTCTTGTAATGATAGAGATGATCTTAAGAAACTGTTAGCTAAGCTGAAAGAAAAGTCTTTGAATGCTAGAATGCAATATGACCCTATGTTTGCTACTTCACCTATCTTTGTTACTGATAAAGATTATGAATTCTCTGTCGATCCTGAGTTAATTACTCTGGTTGAATCTGATCCTTTCTATGGTTATGAATCTGAAACTGATGTGGCACATCTTACTAAATTGAATGATATAGCCACCCTATTTTCTCATGAGGAAAAAATTCGCTATTACTATATTCTCAAGTTGTTTCCTTTCTAATTAAAGGGTGATTCTAAGTTATGATTTAATTCTCTTGCTCCTGGTTGTGTGCGTAGTCCCCAGGATATGATTTACTACTTCTCTGCAAAATATTTTCATGCTCATAAGAAACAAGTTACCCTAAGGGAAATATTTAACATTGTGCAAATTGAAGAAGAGAGTCTCCCACAAGCTTGGGGGAGGCTTCTCCTGAAGGAAATATGCCCTTGAGGCAATAATAAAGTTGTTATTTATATTTCCTTATATCATGATAAATGTTTATTATTCATGCTAGAATTGTATTAACCGAAAACTTAGTACATGTGTGAATACATAGACAAACAGAGTGTCCCTAGTATGCCTCTACTTGACTAGCTCGTTAATCAAAGATGGTTAAGTTTCCTAGCCATAGACATGTGTTGTCATTTGATGAACAGGATCACATCATTAGAGAATGATGTGATGGAAAAAGACCCATCCGTTAACTTAGCATAATGATCGTTTAGTTTTATTGCTATTGCTTTCTTCATGACTTATACATGTTCCTTTGACTATGAGATTATGCAACTCCCGAATACCGGAGGAACACCTTGTGTGCTATCAAACGTCCCAACGTAACTGGGTGATTATAAAGATGCTCTACAGGTGTCTCCGAAGGTGTTTGTTGGGTTGGCATAGATCAAGATTAGGATTTGTCACTCCGTGTATCGGAGAGGTATCTTTGGGCCCTCTCGGTAAGGCACATCACTATAAGCCTTGCAAGCAATGTGACTAATGAGTTAGTTACGGGATGATGCATTACGGAACGAGTAAAGAGACTTGCCGGTAACGAGATTGAACTAGGTATGACGATACCGACGATCGAATCTCGGGCAAGTAACATACCGATGACAAAGGGAACAACGTATGTTGTTATGCGGTTTGACCGATAAAGATCTTCGTAGAATATGTAGGAGCCAATATTAGCATCCAGGTTCCGCTATTGGTTATTGACCAAAGATGTGTCTCGGTCATGTCTACATAGTTCTCGAACCCGTAGGGTCCGCACGCTTAGCGTTCGATGACGATTTGTATTATGAGTTATGTGATTTGATGACCGAAGTTTGCTCGGAGTCCCGGATGAGATCACCGACATGACGAGGAGTCTCTAAATGGTCGAGAGGTAAAGTTCGATATATTGGAAGGTTACATTCGGACACCGGAATGGTTTTGGGAAGTTTCAGATAAGTTTCGGAGTACCGGGGGTTACCGGAACCCCCTGGGAAGGTAATGGGACAAGATGGGCCTTAGTGCAGGAGAGAGGGACGGCCATAGGAGGTGGCACGCACCCCCCCCTTGCCAATCCGAATTGAACAAGGGGTGGGGAGCACGCCCCCCATTTCCCACTCCTACTCCTTCTCTCTTTCCCCCTTTGCTACTCCGGAAAAGGAAAAAGAAGACGGAATCCTACTAGGACGTGGGAGTCCTAGTAGGACTCCCCACACTTGGCGCGCCCCTAGGGGGCCGGCCTCCTCCTCCTCCCTCCTTTATATACGTGGGCAGGGGGCACCCCAAAGCACAACAGACAATCTCTTACCGTGTGTAGTGCCCCCTCCACAGTTTAACACCTCGGTCATATCGTCGTAGTGCTTAGGCGACGCCCTGCGCCGGTAACTTCATCATCACCGTTGCCACGCCATCATGCTGACAAAACTCTCCCTCGTCCTCAACTGGATCAAGAGCTCGAGCGACGTCATCATGCTGAACGTGTGCAGAACACGGAGGTGCCATACGTTCGGTACTTGGATCGGTTGGATCGTGAAGACGTTCGACTACATCAACCGCGTTACTAAACGCTTCCGCTTTCGGTCTACGAGGGTACATGGACACACTCTCCCCGCTCGTTGCTATGATTCTCCTAGATAGATCTTGCATGATCGTAGGAATTTTTTTAATTACTACGTTCCCTAACAGTGGCATCCGAGCCAGGTCTATGCGTAGATGTTATATGCACGAGTAGAACACAATGAGTTGTGGGCGATAATAGTCATACTGCTTACCACCATAGTCTTACTTTGATTCAACGACATTGTTGGATGAAGCGGCCCTGACCGACATTACGCGTTCGTGAGACTGGTTCTACCGATGTGCTTCACACACAGGTGGCTAGCAGGTGTCTGTTTCTCCAACTTTAGTTGAATCGAGTTTGACTACGGCCGGTCCTTGTTGAAGGTTAAAACATCACACTTGATGAAAAATCGTTGTGGTTTTGATGCGTAGGTAAGAACGGTTCTTGCTAGAAGCCCGTAGCAGCCACGTAAAACTTGCAACAACAAAGTAGAGGATGTCTAACTTGTTTTTGCAGGGCATGTTGTGATGTGATATGGTCAAGACGTGATGAGATATAAATTGTTGTATGAGATGATCATGTTTTGTAAAAGTTATCGGCAACTGGCAGGAGCTTTATGGTTGTCGCTTTATTGTATGAAATGCAATTGCCATGTAATTGCTTTACTTTATCACTAAGCGGTAGCGATAGTTGTAGAAGTAATAGTTGGCGAGACAACAACAATGCTACGATGGAGATCAAGGTGTCAAGTCGGTGATGATGAAGATCATGACGGTGCTTTGGAGATGGAGATCAAAGGCACAAGATGATGATGGCCATATCATGTCACATATTTTGATTACATGTGTTGTTTATCTTTTATGCATCTTATTTTGCTTAGTACGGCGGAAGCATTATAAGATGATCCCTCACTAAATTTCAAGGTATAAGTGTTCTCCCTGAGTATGCACCGTTGCTACAGTTCGTCGTGCCGAGACACCACGTGATGATCGGGTGTGATAAGCTCTACGTTGAGATACAACGTGTGCAAGCCAGTTTTGCACACGCAGAATACTCGGGTTAAACTTGACGAACCTAGCATATGCAGATATGGCCTCGGAACACTAAGACTGCAAGGTCGAATGTGAATCATATAGTAGATATGATCAACATAGTGATGTTCACCATTGAAAACTACTCCATCTCACGTGATGATCGGACATGGTTTAGTTGATATGGATCACGTGATCATTTAGATGACTAGAGGGATGTCTATCTAAGTGGGAGTTCTTAAGTAATATGATTAATTGAACTTAAATTTATCATGAACTTAGTACCTGATAGTTTTTGCATGTCTATGTTGTTGTAGATCAATGGCCCGTGCTACCGTTGCCTTGAATTTTAATGCGTTCCTAGAGAAAGCTAAGTTGAAAGATGATGGTAGCAACTACACGGACTGGGTCCATAACTTGAGGATTATCCTCATTGCTGCACAGAAGAATTACGTCCTGGAAGCACCGCTAGGTGCAAGACCCGCTGCAGGAGCAACTCCGGACGTTATGAACGTCTGGCAGAGCAAAGCTGATGACTACTTGCTACCTCTTGAGCACTGCGTTGGTTTTCCCTTGAAGAGGAAAGGGTGATTCAGTAAAGTAGCGTAAGTATTTCCCTCAGTTTTTTAGAACCAAGGTATCAATCCAGTAGGAGATCACGCTCGAGTCCCACGCACCTACACAAACAAATAAGAACCTCGCAACCAACGCGATAAAGGGGTTGTCAATCCCTTCCCGGTCACTTACGAGAGTGAGATCTGATAGATATGATAAGATAATATTTTTTTGGTATTTTTATGATAAAGAGAAATAAAGATGCAAAGTAAAATAAACAGCAATAGAAATAGCTAAGTGTTGGAAGATTAATATGATGGAAAATAGACCCGGGGGCCATAGGTTTCACTAGTGGATTCTCTCAAGAGCATAAGTATTACGGTGAGTGAACAAATTACTGTCGAGCAATTGATAGAATTGAGCATAGTTATGAGAATATCTAGGTATGATCATGTATATAGGCATCACTTCCGCGACAAGTAGACCGACTCCTGCCTGCATCTACTACTATTAATCCACACATCGACCGCTATCCAGCATGCATCTAGAGTATTAAGTTCATAAGAACGGAGTAACACTTTAAGCAAGATGACATGATGTAGAGGGATAAACTCATGCAATATGATATAAACCCCATATTTTTATCCTCGATGGCAACAATACAATACGTGTCGTTTCCCTTTCTGTCACTGGGATCGAGCACCGCAAGATTGAACCCAAAGCTAAGCACTTCTCCCATTGCAAGAAAGATCAATCTAGTAGGCCAAACCAAACTGATAATTCGAAGAGACTTGCAAAGATAACCAATCATACATAAAAGAATTCAGAGGAGATTCAAATATTGTTCATAGATAAACTTGATCATAAACCCACAATTCATCGGATCTCGACAAACACACCACAAAAGAAGATTACATCGAATAGATCTCCAAGAGAATTGAGGAGAACTTTGTATTGAGATCCAAAGAGAGAGAAGAATCCATCTAGCTAATAATTATGGACCCGAAGGTCTGAGGTAAACTACTCACACATCATCGGAGAGGCTATGGTGTTGATGTAGAAGCCCTCCGTGATCAATGCCCCCTTCGGCGGAGCGCCGGAAAAGGCCCCAAGATGGGATCTCATGGGTACAGAAGGTTGCCGCAGTGGAAATAGGCTTTTGGCTCTGTATCTGATGTTTCCAGGATACATGGGTATATATAGGAGGAAGAAGTACGTCGGTGGAGCAACGTGGGCCCCGCGAGGGTGGAGGGCGCGCCTGGGGGGGTAGGCACGCCCCCTGCCTCGTGCTCTCCTCGTTGATTTCTTTACGTAGACTCCAAGTCCTCTGGATCACGTTTGTTCCGAAAATCACGTTCCCGAAGGTTTCATTCCGTTTGGACTCCGTTTGATATTCTTTTTCTGCGAAACACTGAAATAGGCAAAAAAACAGCAATTCGGGCTGGGCCTTCGGTTAATAGGTTAGTCCCAAAAAATAATATAAAAGTGTATAATAAAGCCCATTAAACATCCAAAACAGAATATAATATAGCATGGAACAATCAAAAATTATAGATACGTTGGAGACGTATCAAGCATCCCCAAGCTTAATTCCTGCTCGTCCTCGAGTAGGTAAATGATAAAAACAGAATTTTTGATGTGGAATGCTACTTGGCATAATTTTCAATGTAATTACCTTAATTGTGGTATGAATGTTCAGATCCGACTGATTCAAGAGAAAAGTCTAATATTGACATAAAAATAATAATACTTGAAGCATACTAACTAAGCAATTATGTCTTCTCAAAATAACATGGCCAAAGAAAGTTATCCCTACAAAATCATATAGTCTGGCTATGCTCTATCTTCATCACACAAAGTATTTAATCATGCACAACCCCGATGACAAGCCAAGCAATTGTTTCATACTTTTGGTGTTCTCAAACTTTTCAATCTTCACGCAATACATGAGCGTGAGCCATGGACATAGCACTATATGTGGAATAGAATGGTGGTTGTGGAGAAGACAAAAAAGGAGAAGTTAGTCTCACATCAACTAGGCGTATCAACGGGCTATGGAGATGCCCATTAATTGATATCAATGTGAGTGAGTAGGGATTGTCATGCAACGGATGCTCTAGAGCTATAAGTATATGAAAGCTCAACAAAAGGAACTAAGTGGGTGTGCATCCAACTCGCTTGCTCACGAAGACCTAGGGCATTGAGGAAGCCCATCATTGGAATATACAAGCCAAGTTCTATAATGTAAAATTCCCACTAGTATATGAAAGTGATAACATAGGAGACTCTCTATCATGAAGATCATGATGCTACTTTTGAAGCACAAGTGTGGTAAAAGGATAGTAACATTGTCCCGTCTCTCTTTTTCTCTCATTTTTTTTATTTGGGCCTTTTCTCTCTTTTTTTGTGGCCTCTTTTTTTTATTTTTTTTTTATTTTTCGTCTGGAGTCTCATCCCGACTTGTGGGGGAATCATAGTCTCCATCATCCTTTCCTCACTTGGGACAATGCTCTAATAATGATGATCATCACACTTTTATTTTCTTTACAACTCAAAACTTAGAACAAAATATGACTCTATGTGGATGCCTCCAGTGGTGTACCGGGATATGCAATGAATCAAGAGTGACATGTATTAAAGAATTATGAACGGTGGCTTTGCCACAAATACGATGTCAACTAAATGATCATGCAAAGCAATATGACAATGATGAAACGTGTCATAGTAAACAAAACGATGGTAAGTTGCATGGCAATATATCTCGGAATGGCTATGGAAATGCCATGATAGGTAGGTATGGTGGCTGTTTTGAGGAAGGTATATGGTGGGTGTATGATACCGGCGAAAAGTGTGCGGTATTAGAGAGGCTAGCAATGGTGGAAGGATGAGAGTGTGTATAATCCATGGACTCAACATTAGTCATAAAGAACTCATATACTTGTTGCAAAAATCTAAAAGTTATCAAAGAAAAGTATTACGCGCATGCTCCTAGGGGGATAGATTGGTAGGAAAAGACCATCGCTCGTCCCCGACCGCCACTCATAAGGAAGACGATCAATAAATAAATCATGCTCCGACTTCATCACATAACGGCTCACCATACGTGCATGCTACGGGAATCACAAACTTAACACAAGTATTTCTCAAATTCACAACTACTCAACTAGCATGACTCTAATATCACCATCTTCATATCTCAAAACAATTATCAAGCATCAAACTTCTCATAGTATTCAACACACTCATAAGAAAATTTTCTACTAATCTTGGATGCCTATCATAATTAAAGCAAATTACCATGCTGTTTTGTAGGACTCTCAAAATAATATAAGTGAAGCATGGGAGAACAATAGTTTCTATAAAACAAATCCACCACCGTGCTCTAAAAGATATAAGTGAAGCACTAGAGCAAAAACTATATAGCTCAAAAGATATAAGTGAAGCACATAGAGTATTCTAATAAATTCCGAATCATGTGTGTCTCTCTCAAAAGGTGTGTACAGAAAGGATGATTGTGGTAAACTAAAAAGCAAAGACTCAAATTATACAAGACGCTCCAAGCAAAACACATATCATGTGGTGAATAACAATATAGCTCCAACTAAAGTTACCGATGGACGAAGACGAAAGAGAGGATGCCTTCCGGGGCATCCCCAAGCTTTGGATTTTTGGTGTCCTTAGATTTCTCCTTGTTCCATAATCCATCAAATCTTTTACCCAAAACTTGAAAACTTCACAACACAAAACTCAACAGAAAATCTCGTGAGCTCCGTTAGCGAAAGAAAACAAAACACCACTTCAAGGTACTGTAATGAACTCATTCTTTATTTGTATTGGTGTTAAACCTACTGTATTCCAACTTCTCTATGGTTTATAAACTCTTTTACTAGCCATAGATTCATCAAAATAAGCAAACAACACACGAAAAACAGAATCTGTCAAAAACAGAACAGTCTGTAGTAATCTGTAACTAACGCAAACTTCTAGAACTCAAAAAAATCTACCAAAATAGGACGACCTGAAAAATTTGTTTATTGATCTACTGCAATTGGAATCTGTATTTTATCACGTTCTGGTGATTTTTAACAATTGTTTCCGTGAACAGAAAGTTTCTGGAATTTTCAGCAAGATCAAATAACTATCATCCAAGAAGATCCTATAGGTTTAACTTGGCACAAACACTAATTAAAACATAAAAATAAATCTAACCAGAGGCTAGATCAAATATTTATTCCTAAACAGAAGCAAAAAGCAAAAAACTAAATTAAAATTGGGTTGCCTCCCAACAAGCGCTATTGTTTAACGCCCCTAGCTAGGCATAAAAGCAAGGATAGATCTAGGTATTGCCATCTTTGGTAGGCAATCCATAAGTGGCTCTCATAATGGATTCATAAGGTTATTTTATTTTATTTCTAGGGAAGTGTTCCATGCCTTTCCTTAACGGAAATTGGAATCTAATATTCCCTTCCTTCATATCAATAATTGCACCAATCGTTCTAAGGAAAGGTCTACCAAGAATAATAGGACATGAAGGATTGCAATCTATATCAAGAACAATGAAATCTACGGGCACATAGTTACTATTTTCAACAATAAGAACATCATTAATTCTCTCCATAGGTTTCTTAATGGTGGAATCCGCAAGGTGCAAGTTCAAAGAACAATCATCAAATTCATGGAATCCTAGCAAATCACACAAAGTTTTTGGGATCATGGAAACACTAGCACCCAAATCACACAAAGCATAACATTCAAGATCTTTAATTTTAATTTTAATAGTAGGTTCCCACTCATCGTAAAGTTTTCCAGGGATAGAAACTTCCAACTCAAGTTTTTCTTCATAAGATTGCATCAAAGCATCAACGATATGTTTAGTAAAAGCTTTATTTTGACTATAAGCATGAGGAGAATTTAGCACGGATTGCAACAAGGAAATACAATCTATCAAAGAGCAATTATCATAATTAAATTCCTTGAAATCCAAGATAGTGTGTTCATTGATATCTAAAGTTCTGACTTCTTCAATCCCACTTTTACCAAATTTCGCATCAAGATTTAAAGACTCCGAATTTTTGGAACGCCTTCTAGGTAAAGGTGGCTCATATTCAGTCCCATCATTATCAAGATTCATATTGCAAAACAAAGATTTAATAGGGGACACATCAATAACTTTTATATCTTCATCTTTATTATCATGAAAATTTTCCGGTTTAGCGGCCATCTTATTAACTAAGGTGGCCTGCTTATCCGAGATTTCAGCTATTAATTTTTCGAGATGAGCAATCTGAGATTTCAAACCATAAAATTCCTTAGACATATCATCGAGCTCTTTATTCATATATCCCATAAAGCTTTTTTGTTCCTTAAGCTCGTTTCTAAAGAAATTATTATGCTCAAATTGTAAAGTCATAAAACGTCTGACGTTGCTTTCAATCTCATCTAACCTTTTAAGGTGAAGATCACCAAATCTAGGTAGAGCCATCGTGACAAGCAAGCTATCCAACACACGAGCAAACAAGAAGCAAGCGAAAAATAGGCAAACGGAAAAGAGAGGGCGAATAAAACGGCAAGGGTGAAGTGGGGGAGAGGAAAACGAGAGGCAAATGGCAAATAATGTAATGCGAGGGATAAGAGTTTGTGGTGGGTACTTGGTATGTCTTGACTTTTGTAGACTCGGCAACGGCACCAAGAATGTCTTGTAGTTGGGAGTCAAATCTTGACTTGACTTGGTGGGAATCTCCCCGGCAACGGCGCCAGAAATCCTTCTTGCTACCTCTTGAGCACTGCATTGGTTTTCCCTTGAAGAGGAAAGGGTGATGCAGTAAAGTAGCGTAAGTATTTCCCTCAGTTTTTGAGAACCAAGGTATCAATCCAGTAGGAGATCACGCTCGAGTCCCATGCACCTACACAAACAAATAAGAACCTCACAACCAACGCGATAAAGGGGTTGTCAATCCCTTCACGGTCACTTACGAGAGTGAGATCTGTGCCGGTGTGGAACGACACCTATGGGATCACAAGAATCCCTACTACGGTTGCCGGGGCGCGGGGTTGCGAGGAGAGCAGGGCTAGTAGACAGCACAAGGATCGTTTACCCAGGTTCGGGCCGCGAGGATGCGTAAAACCCTAGTCCTGCTTTGGTGGGTGTATATCAGAGAGTTCTTGAGCTCTCGAACTAGCTGTGGTGAGTGCGTGGTTCGAAAGAGCCGAATCCTCCTCCAGTATGCCATGGGCCTCCTTTTATAGTCGGAAGGGGCTACCACAGTGGCACACAGGAGGTGGAAAGGCGTACAGTGTCCTGAGCTTATCGTTCGTATTCCAGGACAAGACGCGTTTAATGGGTAGCTTAGGTGTCCTCTTGCTTTATCGGGGACGGGGCGAGGCCCGTCCCGTCCGTCGCCGCTCCTCCTCGCTTCGACACGCGCCTCGGCCAGTGATGCTTGCGGCGCCATGTAGGCAGGCAGGCAGCTGAGGTGGCGCGGTGGTGGAGCCTTCACGAAGATCTGCATGCCGCCACACAGGCGCTCGATGAGTTGGCCTGGGAGCTGCATGTTGCCACGCAGGTGCCCGCCCAGCTGGTTGGGCTGGAAGTTGCATGTGAACGGCGGTGGAAGCTTGGTTGACGTGGGCCTAGCGGTGGCCCTGCTGGCGTTCTTGGCGAGGGCCTTGCCGGGTGGCCCAGCAAGGGTCTTGCCGTGGCGCGCTGTCATCCCCGGCAAGGGCCTTGCCGGGGGTCTGGTGGCCTTCCTCGGCAAGGATCTTGTGGAGGATCATCGTCTCCTAATCCTCATATGATCTTGAATATGTCTTCACAAAGATCTGCATGCCACCACAGAGGTGCCTTCCCGAGCCCTGGCCCCACGTGGATGATGGCGTTAGGGACCGTGGGCTCAAGGGTGGCTTGCTTCGTTGGTGTGGGGCGGGCTGCCCTGGCAAGGGTCTTGCCGGGGGAACCTGCTTCGCCCCTCTGCTCTTTGTGGTCTTGGTCTTGGCGTTGCTCTCATTATCTTGGGCTTCGGTCTTACCTTGGCCCACCTCCCCTGCTCTTCTTGGTGTGACCGTAGGCGCGGTCTGACTGCCCATGCACAGGTATAGGGATACAAAAATGCACCCCTCTTTTTGTACACCGGCAGGAGCCCCCGGGCCTGGGCCACACATAAGCGCGACACGTTGTTGGGCCAGGCCCAAAATGGTGCGCGGGCAGGCGGGGCGGTTTTTACCATGGTAAGACTTTTCGCGTGCGGCGCTTCCCACGACCCGCGCGCGTGGCGCGGCGTGGAGGGGTGTGCGTGACGTGGGCGGCATGCGTGGGGCGGCTTCTGCACGCATGCGTCACATCACAGTAAATGGGCAGCGCGGCCCGTGGCTTCCCCATAAAAAGGGATAACCGCGGGCACACTGTTCCTTTTACCCTTCGCGCAACCCCAATCTCGGAAACCTCCGTCTGCCTTCCTCTTCTTCTTCAAGCCCCATTCCTGCTTGCCGTCGTTGCGCTTCCGCCACCCTCTGTCCTGCGTTCCTCCCCCAGCCGCTATGGCGCCAAAATCCACCAAGGGCAAGGGAGTGGCCAAGGACGCCGGAGCCGCCGGAGAGTGTGCTGGCGGTGCAGCGGACACAGTCCGCCTTCTTCCCCTCGACGGTTGATGTGTTCAAGCTTCGGGACTCCTTCAGGCCCCTGTGGGGAGTGAAGACGGGGGGGGGGGATTCGGGGCATCCAGCCACGCGCGTCATCCCCGCCGACTGCGCCGAGGCTGCCCCAAATCGGTACCCCTTCTTTGTCGATTATTTTTCCTGCGGACTCTGTCCTCCCTTCTCTGATTTCATCAGCGAAGTCATGCATACCTTTGGCTTCCGCCTCCTAGATTTTACTCTGAATGCGGTGGCATGCATGGCCCTTTTCGCGCATCTCTGTGAGGGCTTCGCCGGGGTGCACCCCAACACGGCGCTCTTCCGCCATTACTTCTCCCCTCGGATCCAACCAGGGGGCGCCATCTCCGGTTGCATTGCCTGGGTCTCAAGATCCAAGGGGGCGTATCCGGAGGGCGCCATGAAGGAGAGGTGGGAAGAATGGCGGGGTCGGTGGTGCTGTATCGAGGAGGAGGACCCGCCGGTGTTCTGCGAAGTTCGCCGGGCACCGCCGGTCTGCCGAAACGATTGGAGCGACGTCGATGCCGACGACGAGAAGCTCACGGTTGCCACCACCAGGATCCTCCGGCTCACCGAGGCCGGCCTCACCCTTGAGATGATCGGGGCGGACTTCATCCGCCGCCGGATCGCTCCACTGCATAACAAGGGGAGGCCAGCCTGGCTCTTCACGAACCCCGCCGACATCATGCGGCTTCGTCCCGGCCTCGACCACAATTTCACAGTGATGGGACACGCCCATTTCTGCCAGCAGCTCTTCCAGCTTGACGTGGGTCGCGACGGCGAGGCCGAGCGGACCGGCAAGGTCGTGAGGGCCGCCGCGAAGGTCGACAAGGTCCTCAAGGGGCCTCTGTTCAAGCTGCCGACGGGGGTGGTCCCGTTGTGCAACAACTCGCGCCGGTCCGATATCATTGCTATGATGCCGGACTGGAACGCGCATGGCCCCGACCCGAGCTGGAAGGAGCCGGAGGACGCCGAGGTGCAGCAGTTCTTTGACTCCCTGCACGAGGGGTACGTCAACGCCGACGCCGAGCGGCTGCTTGTCCAGGACACCACCCAGGCAGAGCTGGACTACATCGCCACCAGGGCGAGGGAGGCACAGCTTGCCAGGGAGGCCGGTAGCGCTGGTGGTGTGGAGGACAAGACCGCGACTGCCGTGGAGGAGGAGGAGCTCGCCCAGTGGGCGGCGGCCGCCGGGGGAGCCAGCAGCGCCGGCACCGAGGCTCCTCTGGTTGAAGATGTGACCGGCGATTCATCGGAGGAGGAGCCCGAGACCGCAGGCCCGACGCCGGCTACGGGGAGAGGGCGAGTCCTGCGGCGGGCCAGTTCCGGCGAGCCGGTCCGGCCCGGCAGGGCTACGCGGCCACAGCTGACCTTGGAGGGGTCCGGACGCCACACGAGGGGCGCGGCGGCAAAGAAGCCGGCGAAGGTCGCGGTGAAGAAGAAGACAGCCGCCCCCTCTTCGTCCACGCGTGTCCAGACACCACCTCCTTCTCCTCCTCCGGCGAATGTTGATACGGAGGTCACCTTTGATTATGGATCCCTCAGCCCGAGGAGGAAGAGGAAGACGACAGAGGAGGAGGTGGACGACGAGTAAGTATCTGGTTCCTTTTCGTTATCTCTGCCTCCTCAATCTGTGTCATTCGTCTTGACTTGTCTTCATCTTTGCAGGGACATGGAGATGCTGGCCCAGAGAGTGAAGAGGGCCAAGGTCTCGGCGGGTGGCCAGCCCCCGGCTGTTACTTCGAGGGCGCCGTTGGTGGTGTCGAGCAGCCCACACAGCAGCCCCCGGCCTAGCCCCCAGCGTAAGTTCTTCACTCTTCCCCCATCGACACGGGTCAGGGGCACGACACTTTGGTGCTGACCTTGCCAGATATGCAGGAGGAGAGCAGCAGCAGGAGGAGCCGCAGAGGGCTACCCCCAACACGCCGCCCCCATCGACCACGCCGCCCCAAGGGGCATCCCCGGCAAGTGCGCCAAGTACTGAGCCTACGCACATGGAGGAGGAGGAGGAGAACTTGGGCGCCGGCGGCTTTGCCTCGACGCCAAATGTTGGCGGGGAGGGGACTTCCGTTTCCCAGCCTGGTATCGGCACTGGTAAGCCATTCGCCGCTCGTCCCTGTTCTTTTTCTTTCTGGCTCTTGGTCCTGGCCTTGCCTCACCCCCTTCTTCGGCACCCAGATTCCTCCTCGCTGAACCCAGAGGACGTGGACACCGTCATCGAGGGCGTCGCCAAGGCCGCCGAGGCGGACGCCGAGAAGATCGCCGCCGAGGACGCCGCCAAGGACGCTGCCGAGGACGCCGCCGAGGGGCCTACCGGGGAGGCCGGCAAGGCTGCCGCTGAGGAGGCCGGCTAGGGGCCTGCCGGGGAAGCCGGAGGGGCCACTGCCGAGGAGGAGGAGGAGGCTGGCAACCAGCCTTCCTCCTCTGCTGCTTCCGGCTCCGGCAAGTACCTGAGGGTGATTGACGACTTGTTCGTCCACCTTCCAGGCGCGTCGAGCACCAGGACACCCGTTGAGGGAGAGGTGTTCGACGACGAAGTGCTTGCCGCTGCCGGGCTTGAAGTTGTCGACGAGCCGATCGTTGGTGGCGACGGCTCGCAGGAGGAGCGGCTCCTCCATGCCATGGGCGCCAGCTTCCGGAAGCTCCAGGCGTTCCACCGCGCCCGCCTGGACAAGGTTAAGTCCAGGACGGCGGTGGTGGAGAAGGCGGAGGCGGACCTCCAGAAGCGCGTCGACGAGACGCAGGACTGGTTCCACGAGGCCCACAAGGAGCTCAAGGCTGCCCAGGGCGAGCTGGCCAAGCGTGACGTGGAGCTCACCATGAAGCTCGCCGACATCGAGAAAGCTGAAGAGACGGCGAGGAACTTGGCCGCGGCCGCCGAAGCCGCCCGGACCCAGCACGAGGTCGCGCTGAACTCCCAGGAGGAGGACCTCGCCGCACGTGAGGCAAAGCTTGCCGCCACGCTTCGCGGCAAGGATGCAGAGGTGGAGAAGCTTGTCATGCAGCGGACCAGTGAGCTGGAGCAGAGGCACGAAGAGGCACTCATTGCCCAGGCCCAGGTTCACGCCGACAAGGTGGAGGAGCTGGAGGCGGAGCGCGACGGGCTGAAGGAGCAGGCCCTGAAGCTATCCCAGGAGAGGGACACGCTTAACAGTGCCCTGACAGAGGCGCAGGGCGCGGTCGTCAGCAAGGCCGGGGAGCTCACCGAGGCCAACAACTCCATCAAAGACCTCCAGCTAAAGCTGGAGGGTCTCGAGAAGGTGCTGTCGGAGGCCAAAACCCGAGATGGGATCTTGGCCAAGGAGCTAGAGGTCGAGAAGCAGTTGCGGACGAACGAGGGCCTCAACTTCGCGGATCACGTGGCGGGCGAGAACCGTTGGCTCGATCGCCTCGCCACCGTCGCCAACCAGGCCGCCGCGCAGCTGGCCATCATGGGGATGCCGGATGTGAGGTATGTCCCGGAGCGGAGCGTGAGCGCCAATTGCAGCCTGACAATGTTCTTTGAGAAGGTCGTCGGCGCTCTAGAGCGGCTCCACACCAACTGGGTGGCCTCACTAGCCGAGGAGTCCCGGAGGCTTTTCCAGGGTGCCATGACCAAGGTTCTCACCAAGGTGGCGCACTGGTACCCCGACCTCGACTTCAACGCCGCGCTGGAGAGCTTGCTGAAGGGTACTGACCTCGCGCCGCTCAGGGAGCGCATCAAGCTCATCATCAGCCGTGTCGGCGGAATTCTGAGGGTGGAGGGCCAGCGCCGGGATTAGGCATCCCGTTCTTTATCGCCACTGCAGGTTCACAACTAAGACAATCGCTATCTCTAGTTAGAACCGCAGCAACAATTTGATGTAATATAACTCTGCAGCACTTTCATTATTATGCATGTTATTTTTCTGTTCGATTTTCCTTTGTATGTCCTCCCTACGTTACTGGGTAGGCTCGCCGACGCGTAAACCCAAGGCGGCGTCTTGGGGACGGATCCCCATTGGCCTGCCGGGTGTGCTTGCTGCCGGGCGAACCACCTTGCCGCCCTTAGCGCGGCCGCCCGAACTGTCGAGCTTAACTCGAGTCAGAGTCGGGAGCGTTGCCAAGTGCGGAGGGCTACCCCGCCACTTTCGACGCGGCCGCTTTGAGCTGTTGAGCGGACTCGAAACAGAACAAGGGCGTTGCCAATTGCGGGAGGGCCCCTTTGCATGTAGGTCTCTCATACATAGGCGAGATCTCCGAGGACGATAACCTTACGTAAAGGAGGAAATAACTCAAACCTCTGAATAACTTAGCTTTTCTGTTGCCGAGTTGGCGTCGTTCCCTCGGCTGCCTTCTTCTCAGGAGCCAAGGGCGATGAAGAACCGCTAGGATAACTACTAGACCAGATTCTCACAATTGCGCCCCCTACCTGGCGCGCCAAAGATGTCGGTGTGGAACGACACCTATGGGATCACAAGAATCCCTACTACGGTTGCCGGGGTGCGGGGTTGCGAGAAGAGCAGGGCTAGTAGACAGCACAAGGATAGTTTACCCAGGTTCGGGCCGCGAGGATGCGTAAAACCCTAGTCCTGCTTTGGTGGGTGTATTTCAGAGAGTTCTTGAGCTCTCGAACTAGCTGTTGTGAGTGCGTGGTTTGAAAGAGCCGAATCCTCCTCAAGTATGCCATGGGCCTCCTTTTATAGTCGGAAGGGGCTGCCACAGTGGCACACAGGAGTTGGAAAGGCGTATTGTGTCCTGAGCTTATCGCTCGTATTCCAGGACAAGACACATTTAATGCGTAGCTTAGGTGTCCTCTTGCTTTATCGGGGACGGGGGCGAGGCCCGTCCCGTCCGTCACCGCTCCTCCTCGCTTCGACACGCGCCTCGGCCAGTGATGCGTGTGGTGCCATGTAGGCAGGCAGGCAGCTGACGTGGCGCGGTGGTGGAGCCTTCACGAAGATCTGCATGCTGCCACGCAGGCGCTCGATGAGTTGGCCTGGGAGCTGCATGTTGCCACGCAGGTGCCCGCCCAGCTGGTTGGGCTGGCAGCTGCATGTGAATGACGGTGGAAGCTTGGTTGACGTGGGCCTAGCGGTGGCCCTGCTGGCGTTCTTGGCGAGGGCCTTGCCGGGCCGTCTTGCCGTGGCGCGCTGTCGTCCCCGGCAAGGGCCTTGCCGGGGGTCTGGTGGCCTTCCTCGGCAAGGATCTTGCCGAGGATCGTCGTCTCCTAATCCTCATCTGATCTTGAATATGTCTTCACAAAGATCTGCATGCCACCACAGAGGTGCCTTCCCGAGCCCTGGCCCCACGTGGATGATGGCGTTGGGGACCGTGGGCTCAAGGGTGGCTCGCTCCATTGGTGTGGGGCGGGCTGCCCCGGCAAGGTTCTTGCCGGGGGAACCTGCTTCTCCCCTCTGCTCTTTGTGGTCTTGGTCTTGGCGTTGCTCTCATTATCTTGGGCTTCGGTCTTACCTTGGCCCACCTCCCCTGCTCTGCTTGGTGTGACCGTAGGCGCGGCTCTGACTGCCCGTGCACAGGTATAGGGGTACAAAAACGCACCCCTCTTTTTGTACACCGACAATATGATAAGATAATATTTTTTGGTATTTTTATGATAAATAGAAATAAATATGCAAAGTAAAATAAACAGCAATAGAAATGGCTAAGTGTTGGAAGATTAATATGATGGAAAATAGACCCGGGGGCCATAGGTTTCACTAGTCGCTTCTCTCAAGAGCATAAGTATTACGGTGGGTGAACAAATTACTGTCGAGCAATTGATAGAATTGAGCATAGTTATGAGAATATCTAGGTATGATCATGTATATAGGCATCACGTCCGCGACAAGTACACCGACTCATGCCTGCATCTACTACTATTACTCCACACATCGACCGCTATCCAGCATGCATCTAGAGTATTAAGTTCATAAGAACGGAGTAACGCTTTAAGCAAGATGACATGATGTAGAGGGATAAACTCATGCAATATGATATAAACCCCATCTTTTTATCCTCGATGGCAATAATACAATACGTGTCGTTTCCCTTTCTGTCACTGGGATCGAGCACCGCAAGATTGAACCCAAAGCTAAGCACTTCTCCCATTGCAAGAAAGATCAATCTAGTAGGCCAAACCAAACTGATAATTCGAAGAGACTTGCAAAGATAACCAATCATACATAAAAGAATTCAGAGGAGATTCAAATATTGTTCATAGATAAACTTGATCATAAACCCACAATTCATCGGATCTCGACAAACGCACCACAAAAGAAGATTACATCAAATAGATCTCCAAGAGAATCGAGGAGAACTTTGTATTGAGATCCAAAGAGAGAGAAGAAGCCATCTAGCTAATAACTATGGACTCGAAGGTCTGAGGTAAACTACTCACACATCATCGGAGAGGCTATGGTGTTGATGTAGAAGCCCTCCGTGATCAATGCCCCCTCCGGCGGAGCGCCGGAAAAGGCCCCAAGATGGGATCTCATGGGTACAGAAGGTTGCGGCGGTGGAAATAGGCTTTTGGCTCTGTATCTGATGTTTCCAGGGTACATGGGTATATATAGGAGGAAGAAGTACGTCGGTGGAGCAACGTGGGCCCCACGAGGGTGGAGGGCATGCCTGGGGGGTAGGCGCGCCCCCTGCCTTGTGCTCTCCTCGTTGCTTTCTTTACGTAGACTACAAGTCCTCTGGATCACGTTTTTTCCGAAAATCACGTTCCCGAAGGTTTCATTCCGTTTGGACTCCGTTTGATATCCTTTTTCTGCGAAACACTCAAATAGGCAAAAAAACAGCAATTCGGGCTCGGCCTCCGGTTAATAGGTTAGTCCCAAAAAATAATATAAAAGTGTATAATAAAGCCCATTAAACATCCAAAATAGAATAGAATAAAGCATGGAACAAGAAAAAATTATAGATATGTTGGAGACGTATCACTACTCGATAGGTCAGTGTGCCAAGCTTTACGGCTTAGAATCGGGACTTCAAAGACGTTTTGAATGTCATGGAGCATATGAGATGTTCCAGGAGTTGAAGTTAATATTTCAAGCAAATGCCCGAGTTGAGAGATATGAAGTCTCCAACAAGTTCTATAGCTGCAAGATGGAGTGAATAGTTCTATCAGTGAACACATACTCAGAATGTCTGGGTACCATAACCAGTTGACTCAGCTGGGAGTTAATCTTCCTGATGATAGTGTCATTGACAGAGTTCTTCAATCACTGCCACCAAGCTATAAAGGCTTCGTGATGAACTATAATATGCAAGGGATGGAAAAGACAATTCCCGAGCTCTTTGCAATGCTAAAGGCTGCGAAGGTAGAAATCAAGAAGGAGCATCAAGTGTTGATGGTTAGCAAGACCACTAGTTTCAAGAAAAAGGGCAAAGGGAAGAAGGGGAACTTCAAGAAGAACGGCAAACAAGTTGCTTCTCAAGGGAAGAAGCCCAAGTCTGGACCTAAGCCTGAGACTGAGTGCTTCTACTGCAAAGGGACTGGTCACCGGAAGCGGAACTGCCCCAAGTATTTGGCGGATAAGAAGGATGGCAAAGTGAAAGGTATATTTGATATACATGTTATTGATGTGTACCTTACTAATGCTCGTAGTAGCGGCTGGGTATTTGATACTGGTTCTGTTGCTCATATTTGCAACTCGCAACAGGGGCTACATATTAAACGAAGATTGGCTAAGGACGAGGTGACACTGCGCGTGGGAAATGGTTCCAAAGTCGATGTGATCGCCGTCGGCACGCTACCTCTACATCTACCGTCGGGATTAGTTTTAGACCTGAATAATTGTTATTTGGTGCCAGTGTTGAGCATGAACATTATATCTGGATCTTGTTTAATGCGAGACGGTTATTCATTTAAATCAGAGAATAATGGTTGTTCTATTTATATGAGTAATATCTATTATGGTCATGCACCCTTGATGAGTGGTCTATTTCTGTTGAATCTTGATTGTAGTGATACACATATTCATAATATTGAAGCCAAAATATACAAAGTTAATAATGATAGTGCAACTTATTTGTGGCACTGCCGTTTAGGTCATATTGGTGTAAAGCGCATGAAGAAACTCCATGCTGATGGGCTTTTGGAATCACTTGATTATGAATCACTTGATGCTTGCGAACCATGCCTCATGGGCAAGATGATTAAGACTCCATTCTCCGGAACAACGGAGCGAGCAACTGACTTGTTGGAAATAATACATACTGATGTATGCGGTCCGATGAGTGTTGAGGCCCGCGGTAGTTATTTTCTGACCTTCACAGATGATTTGAGCAGATATGGGTATATCTACTTAATGAAACATAAGTCTGAAACATTTGAAAAGTTCAAAGAATTTCAAAGTGAAGTGGAAAATCATCATAGCAAGAAAATAAAGTTTCTACGATCTGATCGTGAAGGTGAATTTTTGAGTTATGAGTTTGGTCTTCATTTGAAACAATGTGGAATAGTTTCGCAACTCACGCCACCTGGAACACCACAGCGTAATGGTGTGTCCGAACGTCGTAACCGTACTTTATTAGATGGTGCGATCTATGATGTCTCCTACTGATTTATCGCTATCGTTTTGGGGTTATGCTTTAGAGCGGCTGCATTCACATTAAATAGGGCACCATCTAAATCCGTTGAGACGACACCATATGAACTGTGGTTTGGCAAGAAAACTAAGCTGTCATTTCTTAAGGTTTGGAGCTGCGATGCTTATGTGAAAAAGCTTCAACCTGATAAGCTCGAACCCAAATCGAAGAAATGCGTCTTCATAGGATACCCAAAGAAGACTGTTGGGTACACTTCTATCAAAGATCCGAAGGCAAGATATTCGTTGCTGAGAATGGATCCTTTCTAGAGAAGGAGTTTCTCTCGAAAGAAGTGAGTGGGAGGAAAGTAGAACTTGATGAGGTAATTGTACCTTCTCCCGAATTGGAAAGTAGTTCATCACATAAATCAGTTCCAGTGATTCCTACACCAATTAGTGAGGAAATTAATGATGATGATCATGAAACTTCAGATCAAGTTACTACCGAACCTCGTAGGTCAACCAGAGTACGTTCCGCACCAGAGTGGTACGGTAATCCTATTCTGGACGTCATGTTACTATACCATGACGAACCTACGAACTATGAGGAAGCGATGATGAGCCCAGATTCCGCAAAATGTCTTAAGGCCATGAAATCTGAGATGGGATCCATGTATGAGAACAAAGTGTGGACTTTGGTTGACTTGCCCAATGATCGGCAAGCCATAGAGAATAAATGGATCTTCAAGAAGAAGACTGACGTTAATGGTAATGTTACTGTCTACAAAGCTCGACTTGTTGCGAAAGGTTTTCGACAAGTTCAAGGAGTTGACTACAATGAGACCTTCTCACCCATAGCGATGCTTAAGTCTGTCCAAATCATGTTAGCAATTGCAGCATTTTATGATTATGAAATCTGGCATATGGATGTCAAAACTGCATTCCTTAATGGACATCTTAAAGAAGAGTTGTATATGATGAAACCAGAAGGTTTTGTCAATCCTGAAGGTGCTAACAAAGTGTGCAAGCTCCAGCGATCCATTTATGGACTGTTGCAAGCCTCTCGGAGTTGGAATATACACTTTGATGGTGTGATCAAAACATATGGTTTTATATAGACCTTTGGAGAAGCCTGTATTTACAAGAAATTGAGTGGGAGATCTGTAGCATTTCTAATATTACATGTGGATGACATATTGTTGATTGGAAATACAGAATTTCTGGATAGCATAAAAGGATACTTGAATAAGAATTTTTCAGTGAAAGACCTCGGTGAAGCTGCTTATATATTGGGCATCAAGATCTATAGAGATAGATCAAGATGCTTAATTGGACTTTCACAAAGCACATACCTTGATAAATTTTTGAAGAAGTTCAAAATGGATCAGTCAAAGAAAGTGTTCTTGCCTGTGTTACAAGGTGTGAAGTTGAGTGAGACTCAATGCCCCACCACTGCAGAAGATAGAGAGAAAATGAAAGTCATTCCCTATACCTCAGCCATAGGTTCTATCATGTATGCAATGCTGTGTACCAGACCTGATGTGTGCCTTGCTATAAGTATAGTAGGGAGGTACCAAAGTAATCCCGGAGTAGATCACTGGATAGTGGTCAAAAAAATCCTGAAATACCTGAAAAGGACTAAGGATATGTTTCTCGTTTATGGAGGTGACAAAGAGCTCGTCGTAATTGGTTACGTTGATGCAAGCTTTGACACTGATCCAAATGACTCTAGGTCGCAAACCGGATACATATTTATATTGAATGGTGGAGCTGTTAGTTGGTGCAGTTCCAAGCAAAGCGTCGTGACGGGATCTACGTGTGAAGCGGAGTACATAGCAACTTCGGAAGCAGCAAATGAAGGAGTCCGGATGAAAGAGTTCATATCCGATCTAGGTGTAATACCTAGTGCATCGGGTCCAATGAAAATCTGTTGTGACAATACTCGAGCAATTGCCTTGGCGAAGGAATCCAGATTTCACAAGAGAACCAAGCACATCAAGAGACGCTTCAATTCCATCTGCGATCTACTCAAGGAGGGAGACATAGAAGTTTGCAAAATACATACGTATCTGAATGTTGCGGACCCGTTGACTAAGCCTCTTCCATGAGCAAAACATGATCAACACTAAGACTCCATGGGTGTTAGAATCATTACTATGTAATCTAGATTATTGACTCTAGTGCAAGTGGGAGACTGAAGGAAAAATGCCCTAGAGGCAATAATAAAGTTGTTATTTATACTTCCTTATATCATGATAAATGTTTATTATTCATGCTAGAATTGTATTAACCGGAAACTTAGTACATGTGTGAATACATAGACAAACAGAGTGTCACTGGTGTACGTCGGTCCTAAACAAACGGTTTTTAGCCCCTTACTATGACAGCATTTGGAACCATCTCCAAGTGAGTGTGGGCGATAGGGTGGTCCTTCCCACACGACCCAGAAACCGTCGGGGATAGGGAGCCTTGATGCATACATTTGTCCCTATATAACCATATCCGATATCTCAAATATCCCAAATGCTTCATCCTTGCTACTCGTTTCTGCTCGCATTGCCATCGCAGTTGGAGTTTTGTGGTTCTGCCTAAAACTAGGCAGATTCCATGCACGGGAGTTTTCCAGGCAGATTCTAGGCACAGGAGTTTTACGATGCCTGGCACATCACAAACAGTTCATGATTATAAACCGTGTATGATAGGTAGATAATCACACACATTTAGTTTTCCCGCACCGTATGTGATAGTGTCTGACATCACACACGCTTTGCAAATGGCAACTGTGTGCATGCTTGCACATGTTTCCTCTCTGTGAACTGTCTCGGATTATTGTGTATATCGCAAACGTTTGTGTTTTACCAACTGTGTGTGCCGTAATGACCTGCACAATGTAATCTCGCCCTAATTTAATTGCTGCTATTTTAAATTGTACCTAATTTAAACTTGAAAGTAGGCTATAACTTTATTCATATCCATCGGGTTCAAACAACCAATGCATTATTTGATTCACGGATACATATATATTTAAGAATTACATAAGCACCAAATAAAATGATGTACCAGGGTTCTATACTTGTACTATTACAGATGGTAAAGAAAGAGGCGACAAACATTCCAGTTGCTGAACAAGGTGAAGCGGAATGGCCCTATTGTGCTCTCCTGGATGCAGAAGTCATGCAGGACTGTAGTCCAACCCCTTGTGAGGGTCGGCCGCATATCATGTAGTTTGAGAGGTAATCTTGAGTAAACTGCTTTAGGATCCACTGCAAAAGAAAAAAGATTCAGATATTGTCATCTAACACAACTCATTACGGGCAGTAAAAAGAAGGCTACAGGGTTCTTACTTACCATCCGGCAGTTCACTGTTGTCTTGCATAAAGTGTAAACAAATAGTTCGATTGACACCTTTTGACCCATTTTAATAACAATCTTTATCAGTTTCCTCACTTGATGCTGGTTCATGAAAATTTCATTGCCCCATACGCAGAAAGGGTGGAAGTGTGGATCTTTGGCAATGATATATGTACCTAAAAACACCAAGTTAATATTAGAAGCTAAACAACAATTGAAAAATAACGTAGTACAACACTCCATCCATCCCATTATATAAGATTTTATTACATGTATATCTAGACATCATCAGAACATTAAGGTAACACTCTTCCTTGTTGCTATGTAGCTTGGGATTGCATATTTAGTCATTCAGTACAATGCATGTTGCTAAACAACAATTGAAAAATGAAAAGGCATGTTAACTGAAATATCCTTAACAGCAACCAGATATCGTAATTCATAGTGGTATTGTTGAAACTGTTATTGATGAAATTGAACTGCACGGAAAATAGTTGCACATATAGAGCATCACATTGTGAAGAACTGAAATAAACAAGTCCTAAGGACATCTCTAGGCGATCCTTAAAAAGTTAAAGGACTAAAACCCTTAGTGGATATATATACTCCAGCAATTTTTGGCCTTTACCAGTCGATCCCCTAAACTTAAGGTTGTAAACTTCAATTTGATCAAGTTCAAAGCAGGTTCAACCGAAAGTATCATGCCTTCAAACATAAACATAGATAGTTTTGCATAACCGAACATAAAACATAAATTTAAACTAAGCTAAACTACTTTCGGTCGAAGTAGAGGTCGAGCCAATCCTTCCTTGTCATGTACGGTGTGGCACGAGCCGGGTCCAGGCCAGTACCATCTTCGGGGTCGTTGGGGAAGGCACTCCTCCACTCGTCGACGTCGATCTCCTCATCCTCAGGCCCACCTTGATGCCCTCCGCGCCGCCGTCACCGCTGCCTTCGACCCCGTCATCAGAGGAGAGCGCGATAACCTCGCCGCCCTCCGCGCCGCCGTCCTCGCCGCCTTCGACCCCGTCATCGGAGGAGAGAACAATAACCTCACCTCCCTCCACGTCGGCAAAGATCGCCCGCTCTGCCTCCACGAGCTCCGGGTGCTGCCGGCGGAGCTCTTGCATGTAGGCTTGTCGGCGGCCTCGGCCTCGAGGTGATCCCACGCCTCGCGGTCCTCCCACGTCATAGCCGAGCTCACCACCCCTCGTTCTGGCGGAACGAGGTCGACCAGACGTGTGCCGAAGGGGAAATTGAGCCTAGCCGCCGCGTTGTGGTAGCGGACCTGCCAGAGGTTGTACTCCATGGCTGCGAGCTCGGCCATGTGGAAGCTACGGAGCCACCGGCGGGTGTGGGTCTCTCGATCTGTAATCTTGGCGACCCACATCCCCCACCGCCGCTGTCGTACCCTGAGGTAGGACTTCGTCGGCTGCCGGTCCGAGCGAGGACGGGGAAGTCCTCGAATCGGCGTAGGGGCGCGGCGGCGGGCAGATCGGGGGACCGGTGACGGCGGATCGGGCCCGCGGAGGACGACCAGGACACCTCGCCGGCGTCAGGCGAAAAGGCCGCGATAAACCTCTTTTTGGCCATTGGCTCCTCGAGCTCCCCGGCACACAGGCAGAGGTTGAGGATGGAGGCGCTGGCAATGGCGGCGACCTACCAATGGTTTCGAGGGTTGTGTGTGTCTGTGTGAGCGGAGGTTTTCGGGTGTGTGTGGAGGGGCGGGGGGGAAGGTTGTGTTTGAGGAAATACTGCGGCAACTGAAAATCTTACTAGGCGGGGCTACTGAAAATTTGCATCAAGGGCGAGCAGATATTTTTGAGATTGCGAGGGATGAACAGGCGGGAGTAAAATGCCGGGGCTACTAAAAATTTGAATCAAGGGACTGAAGCAGAGCGGGAGTAACAGGCATCGCACACGGTCCGCACATACTAATCCTGTGCTATCAAACATTAAAACCTTCCAGGCGGTAGATATTTTTTAGATTGCGACGCAGTAATATTTTCGAGATTGCGAGGGATGCAGAGGGGGGAGTTTTTGGGGAGCGAGTTAGTGTGATTGACACGCCGGCTGTGGACTGTAGCCGACGCACCTTCTCGCGTAAGCTATAGGTGTACTATACAGCGACGGTGCTCCAAAATATTTTGTACTACATCTCACATGGTTGGTGATAATAAACTGTGTGGGATGTACTTGATTTGAATTACAAAATGGGGTCACAGCGGCAATGGACGCTGTTTGAATTGCTAGACCTTTTATCTGCAGTGAACATGCAAATATATGTGTGCGTAAAAGAATGGGAATTATTTAGGGTTTGTTTGGACATTTTATACATTAAACTAGTTTTCTAGCCATTTCAGGTGCACAACTCAAAATTAAACTACATGCACATGCTCCGGTGCATACAAATTGGTTGAAAAATCAAATATGTGTCCTTCAGTGCATCCTTAGGTCCCATGCAATAAATGGGAATGAATTTTTCGGGGTTCATTTGGCCTTTTTTATACATTAACTGGGTTTTCTAGGCATTTTATGTGCATAATTCAAATTTGAACTACAAGCACATGCTCCAATGTGTTGGGGAACGTAGTAATTTCAAAAAAGTTCCTACGCACACACAAGATCATGGTGATGCATAGCAACGAGAGGGGATAGTGTTGTCCACATACCCTCGTAGACCGAAAGCGGAAGCGTTAGCACAACGCGGTTGATGTAGTCGTACGTCTTCACGATCCGATCGATCAAGTAGCGAACGTACGACACCTCCGAGTTCAGCACACGTTCAGCCCGATGACGTCCCTCGAACTCCGATCCAGCCGAGTGTTGAGGGAGAGTTTCATCAGCACGACGGCGTGGTGACGATGATGATGTTCCACTGACGCAGGGCTTCGCCTAAGCACCGCTACAGTATTATCGAGGTGGACTATGGTGGAGGGGGGCACCGCACACGGCTAAAAGATCAAATCAATTGTTGTGTCTCTAGGGTGCCCCCTGCCCCCGTATATAAAGGAGCAAGGGGGGAGGTGCGGCCGGCCAGGAGGAGGCGCGCCAGGAGGAGTTCTACTCCCACCGGGAGTAGAACTCCCTACCTTCCTTGTTGGATTAGGAGAAGGGGGGGAAGAGGAGGGAGAGAGGAAGGAAAGGGGGGCGCCGCCCCCTCTCCTTGTCCTATTCGGACTAGAGGGGCAGGGGCGCGCGGCCCTGCCCTAGCCGCCTCTCCTCTTCTCCACTATGGCCCACTATGGCCCATTAAACCCCGGGGGGTTCCGGTAACCCCTCGGTACTCCGGTAAAATCCCGATTTCACCCGGAACACTTCCGATATCCAAATATAGGCTTCCAATATATCAATCTTCATGTCTCGACCATTTCAAGACTCCTTGTCATGTCCGTGATCACATCCGAGACTCCGAACAACCTTCGATACATCAAAGCTCATAATATAACTATCATCGAAACTTTAAGCGTGCGGACCCTACGGATTCGAGAACTATGTAGACATGACCGGGACACGTCTCCGGTCAATAACCAATAGCGGAACCTGGATGCTCATATTGGCTCCTACATATTCTACGAAGATCTTTATCGGTCAGACCGCATAACAACATACATTGTTCCCTTTGTCATCGGTATGTTACTTGCCCGAGATTCGATCGTCGGTATCTCAATACCTAGTTCAATCTCGTTACCGGCAAGTCTCTTTACTCGTTCTGTAATACATCATCCCGCAACTAACTCATTAGTTGCAATGCTTGCAAGGCTTAAGTGATGTGCATTACCGAGTGGGCCCAGAGATACCTCTCCGACAATCGGAGTGACAAGTCCTAATCTCGAAATACGCCAACCCAACAAGTACCTTCGGAGACACCTATAGAGCACCTTTATAATCACCCAGTTACGTTGTGAAGTTTGGTAGCACACAAAGTGTTCCTCCGGTAAATGGGAGTTGCATAATCTCATAGTCATAGGAACATGTATAAGTCATGAAGAAAGCAATAGCAACATACTAAACGATCGAGTGCTAAGCTAACGGAATGGGTCAAGTCAATCACATCATTGTCCTAATGATGTGATCCCGTTAATCAAATGACAACTCATGTCTATGGCTAGGAAACATAACCATCTTTGATTAATGAGCTAGTCAAGTAGAGGCACACTAGTGACACTCCGTTTGTCTATGTATTCACACAAGTATTACGTTTCCAGTTAATACAATTCTAGCATGAATAATAAACATTTATCATGATATAAGGAAATAAATAATAACTTTATTATTGCCTCTAGGGCATATTTCCTTCAGTCTCCCACTTGCACTAGAGTCAATAATCTAGATTACATAGTAATGATTCTAACACCCATGGAGCCTTGGTGCTGATCATGTTTTGCTCGTGGAAGAGGCTTAGTCAGCAGGTCTGCAACATTCAGATCCGTATGTATCTAGCAAATTTATATGTATCCCACCTGGACTAAATCCCGGATGGAATTGAAGCGTCTCTTGATGTGCTTGGTTCTCTTGTGAAATCTGGATTCCTTCGCCAAGGCAATTGCACCAGTATTGTCACAAAAGATTTTCATTGGACCCGATGCACTAGGTATGACACCTAGATCGGATATGAACTCCTTCATCCAGACTCCTTCATTTGCTGCTTCCGAAGCAGCTATGTATTCCGCTTCACACGTAGATCCCGCCACAACGCTTTGTTTAGAACTGCAACAAATGACAGCTCCACCGTTCAATGTAAACACGTATCCGGTTTGCGATTTAGAATCGTCCGGATCAGTGTCAAAGCTTGCATCGACGTAACCATTTATGACTAGCTCTTTGTCACCTCCATAAATGAGAAACATATCCTTAGTCCTTTTCAGGTATTTCAGGATGTTCTCGACCGCTGTCCAGTGATCCACTCCTGGATTACTTTGGTAACTCCCTGCCAAACTTATAGCAAGGCACACATCAAGTCTGGTACACAGCATTGCATACATGATAGAGCCTATGGCTGAAGCATAGGGAACATCTTTCATCTTCTCTCTATCTTCTGCAGTGGTCGGGCATTGAGTCTTACTCAACTTCACACCTTGTAACACAGGCGAGAACCCTTTCTTTGCTTGATCCATTTTGAACTTCTTCAAAACTTTGTCAAGGTATGTGCTTTGTGAAAGTCCAATTAAGCATCTTGATCTATATCTATAGATCTTGATGCCCAATATATAAGCAGCTTCACCGAGGTCTTTCATTGAAAAACTCTTATTCAAGTATCCCTTTATGCTATCCAGAAATTCTATATCATTTCCAATCAACAATATGTCATCCACATATAATATCAGAAATGCTACAGAGCTCCCACTCACTTTCTTGTAAATACAGGCTTCTCCAAAAGTCTGACAAAACCAAATGCTTTGATCACACTATCAAAGCGTTTATTCCAACTCCGAGAGGCTTGCACTAGTCCATAAATGGATCGCTGGAGCTTGCACACTTTGTTAGCTCCCTTTGGATCGACAAAACCTTCTGGTTGCATCATATACAACTCTTCTTCCAGAAATCCATTTAGGAATGCTGTTTTGACATCCATTTGCCAAATTTCATAATCATAAAATGCGGCAATTGCTAACATGATTCGGACAGACTTAAGCATCGCTACGGGTGAGAAAGTCTCATCGTAGTCAATCCCTTGAACTTGTCGAAAACCTTTTTCAACAAGTCGAGCTTTATAGATGGTAACATTACCGTCAGCGTCAGTCTTCTTCTTGAAGATCCATTTATTCTCAATGGCTTGCCGATCATCGGGCAAGTCAACCAAAGTCCACACTTTGTTCTCATACATGGATCCCATCTCAGATTTCATGGCCTCAAGCCATTTTGCGGAATCTGGGCTCACCATCGCTTCTTCATAGTTCATAGGTTCGTCATGGTCTAATAACATAACCTCCAGAACAGGATTACCGTACCACTCTGGTGCGGATCTTACTCTGGTTAACCTACGAGGTTCAGTAACAACTTGATCTGAAGTTTCATGATCATCATCATTAACTTCCTCACTAATTGGTGTAGGCGTCACAGGAACCGGTTTCTGTGATCAACTACTTTCCAATAAGGGAGCAGGTACAGTTACCTCATCAAGTTCTACTTTCCTCCCACTCACTTCTTTCAAGAGAAACTCCTTCTCTAGAAAGGATCCATTCTTAGCAATGAATGTCTTGCCTTCGGATCTGTGATAGAAGGTGTACCCAACAGTCTCCTTTGGGTATCCTATGAAGACACATTTCTCCGATTTGGGTTCGAGCTTATCAGGTTGAAGCTTTTTCACATAAGCATCGCAGCCCCAAACTTTAAGAAACGACAGCTTTGGTTTCTTGCCAAACCACAGTTCATAAGGCATTGTCTCAACGGATTTCGATGGTGCCCTATTTAACGTGAATGCAGCCGTCTCTAAAGCATAACCCCAAAACGATAGCGGTAAATCAGTAAGAGACATCATAGATCGCACCATATCTAGTAAAGTACGATTACGACGTTCGGACACACCATTACGCTGTGGTGTTCCGGGTGGCGTGAGTTGTGAAACTATTCCGCATTGTTTCAAATGTAGACCAAACTCGTAACTTAAATATTCTCCTCCACGATCAGATCGTAGAAACTTTATTTTCTTGTTACGATGATTTTCAACTTCACCCTGAAATTCTTTGAACTTTTCAAATGTTTCAGACTTATGTTTCATTAAGTAGATATACCCATATCTGCTTAAAGCATCTGTGAAGGTGAGAAAATAATGATACCCGCCGGGAGCCTCAACATTCATCAGACCACATACATCTGTATGTATGATTTCCAACAAATCTGTTGCTCTCTCCATAGTACCAGAGAACGGCGTTTTAGTCATCTTGCCCATGAGGCACGGTTCGCAAGTACCAAGTGATTCATAATCAAGTGGTTCCAAAAGTACATCGGTATGGAGTTTCTTCATGCACTTTACACGGACATGACCTAAACGGCAGTGCCACAAATAAGTTGCACTATCATTATCAACTCTGCATCTTTTGGCTTCAACATTATGAATATGTGTATCACTACTACAGAGATTCATCAAAAATAGACCACTCTTCAAGGGTGCATGACCATAAAAGATATTACTCATATAAATAGAACAACCATTATTCTCTGATTTAAATGAATAACCGTCTTGCATCAAACAAGATCCAGATATAATGTTCATGTTCAACGCTGGCACCAAATAACAATTATTTAGGTCTAATACTAATCCCGAAGGTAGATGTAGAGGTAGTGTGCCGACGGCGATCACATCGACTTTGGAACCGTTTCCCACGCACATCGTCACCTCGTCCTTGGCCAGTGTTCGCTTAATCCGTAGTCCCTGTTTTGAGTTGCAAATATTAGCAACAGAACCAGTATCAAATACCCAGGTGCTACTGCGAGCTCTGGTAAGGTACACATCAATAACATGTATATCACATATACCTTTGTTCACCTTGCCATCCTTCTTATCCGCCAAATACTTGGGGCAGTTCCGCTTCCAGTGACCAGTCTGCTTGCAGTAGAAGCACTCAGTCTCAGGCTTAGGTCCAGACTTGGGTTTCTTCTCTTGAGCAGCAACTTGCTTGCTGTTCTTCTTGAAGTTCCCCTTCTTCTTCCCTTTGCCCTTTTTCTTGAAACTGGTGGTCTTATTGACCATCAACACTTGATGCTCCTTCTTGATTTCTACCTCCGCAGCCTTTAGCATTGCGAAGAGCTCGGGAATCGTCTTATCCATCCCTTGCATGTTATAGTTGATCACAAAGCTCTTGTAGCTTGGTGGCAGTGATTGAAGAATTATGTCAATGACGCTATCATCCGGAAGATTAACTCCCAGTTGAATCAAGTGATTATTATACCCAGACATTTTGAGTATATGCTCACTGACAGAACTATTCTCCTCCATCTTGCAGCTGTAGAACTTATTGGAGACTTCATATCTCTCAATCCGGGCATTTGCTTGAAATATTAACTTCAACTCCTGGAACATCTCATATGCTCCATGACGTTCACAACGTCATTGAAGTCCCGGTTCTAAGCCGTAAAGCATGGCACACTGAACTACCGAGTAGTCATCTGCTTTGCTCTCCAGACGTTCATAACATCTGGTGTTGCTCCTGCAGCAGGTTTGGCACCTAGCGGTGCTTCCAGGACGTAATTCTTCTATGCAGAAATGAGGATAATCCTCAAGTTATGGACCCACTCCGTGTAATTGCTACCATCATCTTTAAACTTTGCTTTCTCAAGGAACGCATTAAAATTCAACGGAACAACAGCACGGGCCATCTATCTACAATCAACATAGACAAGCAAGATACTATCAGGTACTAAGTTCATGATAAATTTAAGTTCAATTAATCATATTACTTAAGAACTCCCACTTAGATAGACATCCCTCCAATCCTCTAAGTGATCACGTGATCCAAATCAACTAAACCATAACCGATCATCACGTGAAATGGAGTAGCTTTCAATGGTGAACATCATTATGTTGATCATATCTACTATATGATTCACGCTTGACCTTTCGGTCTCAGTGTTCCAAGGCCATATCTGCATATGCTAGGCTCGTCAAGTTTAACCTGAGTATTCTGCGTGTGCAAAACTAGCTTGCACCCGTTGTAGATGGACGTAGAGCTTATCACACCCGATCATCACGTGGTGTCTGGGCACGACGAACTTTGGCAACGGTGCATACTCAGGGAGAACACTTTTATCTTGAAATTTAGTGAGAGTTCATCTTATAATGCCACCGTCAATCAAAGCAAGATAAGATGCATAAAAGATAAACATCACATGCAATCAATATAAGTGATATGATATGGCCATCATCATCTTGTGCTTGTGATCTCCATCTCCGAAGCACCGTCATCACCATCGTCACCAGCGTGACACCTTGATCTCCATCGTAGCTTCGTTGTCATCTCGCCAATCTTATGCTTCTACGACTACCGCTACCGCTTAGTGATAAAGTAAAGCATTACAGGGCGATTGCATTGCATACAATAAAGCGACAACCATATGGCTCCTGCCAGTTGCCGATAACTCGGTTACAAAACATGATCATCTCATACAATAAAATTTAGTATCATGCCTTGACCATATCACATCACAACATGCCCTACAAAAACAAGTTAGACGTCCTCTACGTTGTTGTTGCAAATTTTAAGTGGCTGCTACGGGCTTTAGCAAGAACCGTTCTTACCTACGCATCAAAACCACAATGATAGTTTGTCAAGCTGGTGTTGTTTTAACCTTCGCAAGGACCGTGTGTAGCCACACTCGGTTCAACTAAAGTTGGAGAAACTGACACCCACCAGCCACCTGTGTGCAAAGCACGTAGGTAGAACCAGTCTCGCGTAAGCGTAAGCGTAATGTCGGTCTGGGCCGCTTCATCCAACAATACCACCGAACCAAAGTATGACATGCTGGTAAGCAGTATGACTTATATCTCCCACAACTCACTTGTGTTCTACTCGTGCATATGACATCTACCCATAAAACCTGGCTCGGATGCCACTGTTGGGGAACGTAGTAATTTCAAAAAAATTCCTACGCACACGCAAGATCATGGTGATGCATATCAACGAGAGGGGAGAGTGTTGTCCACATACCCTCGTAGACCGAAAGCGGAAGCGTTAGCACAACGCGGTTGATGTAGTCGTACGTCTTCACGATCCGACCGATCAAGTACCGAACGTACGGCACCTCCGAGTTCAGCACACGTTCAGCCCGAGGACGTCCCTCGAACTCCGATCCAGCCGAGTGTTGAGGGAGAGTTTTGTCAGCACGACGGCGTGGTGACGATGATGATGTTCTACCGACGCAGGGCTTCGCCTAAGCACCGCTACAGTATTATCGAGGTGGACTATGGTGGAGGGGGGCACCGCACATGGCTAAAAGATCAAATCAATTGTTGTGTCTCTAGGGTGCGCCCCTGCCCCCGTATATAAAGGAGCAAGGGGGGAGGTGCGGCCGGCCAGGAGGAGGCGCGCCAGGAGGAGTCCTACTCCCACCGGGAGTAGGACTCCCTCCCTTCCTTGTTGGATTAGGAGAAGGGGGAAGAGGAGGGAGAGAGGAAGGAAAGGGGGGCGCCGCCCCCTCTCCTTGTCCTATTCGGACTAGAGGGGAGGGGCGCGCGGCCCTGCCCTAGCCGCCTCTCCTCTTCTCCACTAAGGCCCACTATGGCCCATTAAACCCCTGAGGGGTTCCGGTAACCCCTCGGTACTCCGGTAAAATCCCGATTTCACCCGGAACACTTCCGATATCCAAATATAGGCTTCCAATATATCAATCTTCATGTCTCGACCATTTCAAGACTCCTTGTCATGTCCATGATCATATCCGGGACCCCGAACAACCTTCGGTACATCAAAACTCATAAACTCATAATATAACTGTCATCGAAACTTTAAGCGTGCGGACCCTACGGGTTCGAGAACTATGTAGGCATGACCGAGACACGTCTCCGGTCAATAACCAATAGCGGAACCTGGATGCTCATATTGGCTCCTAAATATTCTACGAAGATCTTTATCGGTCAGACCGCATAACAACATACGTTGTTCCCTTTGTCATCGGTATGTTACTTGCCCGAGATTTGATCATCGGTATCTCAATACCTAGTTCAATCTCGTTACCGGGAAGTCTCTTTACTCGTTCTGTAATACATCATCCCGCAACTAACTCATTAGTTGCAATGCTTGCAAGGCTTAAGTGATGTGCATTACCGAGTGGGCACAGAGATACCTCTCCGGCAATCGGAGTGACAAGTCCTAATCTCGAAATACGCCAACCCAACACGTACCTTCGGAGATACCTGTGGAGCACCTTTATAATCACCCAGTTACGTTGTGACGTTTGGTAGCACACAAAGTGTTCCTCCGGTAAACGGGAGTTGCATAATCTCATAGTCATAGGAACATGTATAAGTCATGAAGAAAGCAATAGCAACATACTAAACGATCGAGTGCTAAGCTAACGGAATGGGTCAAGTCAATCACATCATTCTCCTAATGATGTGATCTCGTTAATCAAATGACAACTCATGTCTATGGCTAGGAAACATAACCATCTTTGATTAATGAGCTAGTCAAGTAGAGGCATACTAGTGACACTCTGTTTGTCTATGTATTCACACAAGTATTACGTTTCCGGTTAATACAATTCTAGCATGAATAATAAACATTTATCATGATATAAGGAAATAAATAATAACTTTATTATTGCCTCTAGGACATATTTCCTTCACAATGCACCAAAGTTGGTTGAAAAATCACATGTGTGTCCTTGGGTGAATTTCTAGGTCCCATGCAAGAGATGGGAATGAAATTCAAACAACAGGGCACTGTTGATTGCCGGGAAAACATTGAGATGCCTGGTTTTTAAATTATAGTAAATCCAAAACTCGTCTAAAATTCATGAAACTTGGCATGCTATCATGGAGCGGCATCAACATGCCGTGGTAAAAAATTTGTCCCATTTGGGGCAGGTTCGGGTATAAGCTTCTCACAAACCAGAGCTTCTCACAACAAGTATGATGGTTTTCGGTAGGGAACGTCCCACCTTTGGGGACGAAACGATATCCATTGCCTCTTATTGCTTTCAAAAAATTTCTAGTGTCAACATAGAACAACAGGAGTGTTGTGTCAATTTTTGTGATTTTTGGGGTTCGTTTGGACGTTATTATGCATTAACTGGGTTTTCTACGCATTTTATGTGCATAATTCAAATTTGAACTACAAGCACATGCTCCAATGCACTAAAGTTGGTTGAAAAATCAAATCTGTGTCCTTGGGTGAATTTCTAGGTCCCATGCAAGAGATGGGAATGAAATTCAAACACCAGGGCACTGTTGATTGCCGGCAAAATGTTGAGATGCCTGGTTTTTAAATTCTAGTAAATCCAAAACTCGTCTGAAATTCATGAAACTTGGCATGCTATCATGGAGCGGCATCAACATGGCGTGGTAAAAAATTTGTCCCATTTGGGGCAGGTTTGGGTATATGCTTCTCACAAACCAGAGCTTCTCACAACAAGCATGATTGTTTTGGTAGGGAACGTCCCACCTTTGGGGACGAAATGATATCCATTGCCTCTTATTGCTTTCAAATTTTTTCTTATGTCAACATAGAACAACAGGGGTGTTGTGTCAATTTTTGTGATTTTCGGGGTTCGTTTGGACATTTTTATGAATTAACTGAGTTTTCAATGCATTTATGTGCATAATTCAAATTTGAACTACATGCACATGCTCCAGTGCATATAAATTGGTTGAAAAATCAAATATGTGTCCTTGGGTGCATGCTTAGGTCCCATGCAAGAAATGCGAACGAATTTCAAACACCAGGGCACCGTTGATTGCCGGCAAAACATTGAGATGCCTAGTTTTCAAATTCTAGTAAATCCAAAACTCGTCTAAAATTCATGAAACTTGGCATGCTATCATGGAGCGAGATCAACATGCCGTGGTAAATTTTTTGTCCCATTTGGGGCAGGTTTGGATATATGCTTCTCACAAACCAGAGCTTCTCACGACAAGCATGATGGTTTCGGTAGGGAACGTCCCACCTTTGGGGACGAAACGATATCCATTGCCTCTTATTGCTTTCAAAATTGTTCTCATGTCAACATAGAACAACAGGAGTGTTGTGTCAATTTTTGTGATTTTTTGGGGTTCGTTTGGACAGTTTTATGCATTAACTGAGTTTTCAATGCATTTATGTGCATAATTGAAATTTGAACTACATGCACATGCTCCAGTGCACATAAATTTGTTGAAAAATCAAATATGTGTCCTTGGGTGCATGCTTAGGTCCCATGCAAGAAATGGCAATGAATTTCAAACACCAGGACACCATTGATTGCCGGCAAAACATTGAGATGCCTGGTTTTTAAATTCTAGTAAATCCAAAACTCGTCTGAAACTCATGAAACTTGGCATGCTATCATGGAATGGCACCCGACATGCTGTGGCATTTTTCGTGTCCATTTTGAGAGAAGGCGCACTCGAATAATGACAGCCAACAAAGGCATTTTGAAAAAAAAAAGCTACCACTTTAATATCTCAAACGTTTGTATAATTCAAACCGTGTGTGTTCTGTTAACCATTCACGTGACGCCACGTGTCTTGGTTTTAATGGCTGTAGGAGGTGCCGTGCGGACAGCTGCTTGACCTTGACTGAACGGGAGGCGTGTGAGCGCAATCCGGTGCGCAGCCTGACCGAGAGGCGTGCAAGCTGTCCTCCAATGCGCAGGCTCACCGGGAAGCGTGCGAGATGTACGCTGCGCAGGCTCACTGGGAAGCGAGCCCTTTGACTTCCATGGCCGCCCGCCTTCCTCTCCATTAATGGCGCCCGAGCCGCTGTTTAATACGGGCGGCCTTACTGTTCGCCTCCCATTCCCATCCCTCCCGCAGACCTCCACCAACGCCATGGAGCAGAATGATCATCTGCCACTAGTCTTCAAGTTTGGTGAAGTCTACTCCGAGCCGGAGGAGATAGAAACTAAGGAGGAATGGGGCCTCATGGACATGGCCCAGAACAAGCTGGCCGTGGCGATTGCTGCCCCCGCTCCCGTCCCAGCTCCCATCCACGCGCCCGCGCCAGCGACCATCCCCGTAGCATTGACGAGCTGGTCGCCGAGCACTATCGCAGAGCTGGAAGCCGCGGGCATCAGCGAGGTCTCCACAGGCCCGCGTGAGCTCGTGTACATGCTAACGCCAGCGCCCGTGCCCGTGCGCGCCCCTCCACTCACCGTGGCGCCGGCCCCCGTGCGTTTGGCTGCACCCGTCGTGCCCGTGCGCGCCCCTCCACCCATCGCGGCTCCGGTCCCCGTGTGTTTGGCTGCACTCGTCGTGCCCGTGCCCGTTCCCGTGCCCGTGCCCCCCCCCCTCAGCGGCATGGGACACTGTCGTCGACCGCTACCTCTCAGCGACGCCAGTTGCCGTCCTCCCGCGCCCCGCCCGTCGATCGCGCGACGACATGATGTTTGATTTACAAGTGAAGAACATTTTGTGCTGCCTTGAAGACTTCAACAACGGCGTCCCGGAGGACGACAACGACGGCACGGCACGCCGCCTCCGCCGCCGCCGGAAATAGTTTTTTGGGGTTTAATACTGTATCTCGAATTCTCGATCATATGAATATAAATTCGCAGTGTGACTGAATGAAAGATATGGTTTGAACGAACTTGCGTTTTTCTCTCTTAATGTACAGACTTATCAAACAATTTTCTTTTGAAAAAAACGTCAATGGTTTTTAAATATAAAACACTCATCGCAAACGTTTTAGTTAGAACACCCGTATGCAAACCGATAGCTTCCCCAGGAAGCCAAGGGAAAATGTGCCGAGCAGGATTTCTGCATCCCTTCAACGCAAATGGTTGTTTTGCATGACCCGTGTGTAACCACGTACAAACAATTGGGTAAGATTTGCATATCTGTTATTTTGGATATGTTGCCATTTGTCAAACTGGAAATATTGACATTTGTTTATCTAGTAACATTGCCATTTGTCAACCTTGTAACACTGCGATTTGTCAAAATATGCAGCTAAAAATCACTAGCACTATCTAATTTTTGCAACTAAAATCACTAGCACTGTTCATATGGACACCACTAGCAGGCGTGAGTTGATGGACGCATATGCAAATGTACCATTGATTACATACAACAAGTTATCAACCCACAACGACAACGAGGATACACGTTGGATTATAGATCATTTCCAACAAAACATTCTAGTAAAGTTTTTCTCACACAACAAATAACAAAGCGATGAAATGAACTTCAGCTCAACCACTCGTCGGCGTTGGAGACGCTTGCTTTGAACCAGAAGTGATTCTCTGGGAAGGGCCAACTACTTTCAATCTCGAGACCAACGCAGGACTGGTCATCCAGGTTGAAGCGGCCTATGTCAGGACCCATATTGGAACCGTAGGGAAGCACAGCAATGTCCGAGGTATAGATACAGTTGCTTCTCATAAATGGTAGTAACGTTGTGTCAACAGCAGCTGGATCGCCTTCCACCATCATTGGATAATTTTGTCCAAGGAAGTGCGAGTTTCCTCCAAGACTTTCAATACTGAACCAGGGAGAAGGTGTTGGCGCTAGTACACTAGTATCCATCCCGAGTACCCTGCAACGGATGTTGGAATAGGTCCGGAGAGTGCGACCATGCGAGACAACACCTACTTCCTTAGTAACATCAGCAGTGCCTTGTATACAGACAAGAAGTAGTGATCCATCGGAATAAGTTGCCAGGCGCCACTGAGTATATGGGTCCTGCTCGTCCTCATGCTCGTGATCATCAGCATCGTCATCTCCCCCTTGGTTATAAAAATTTGCAAGTATAGGTGGTGGGATGTTCACAGGACCTTGGAAACACAAGAAGGTTAATTAGTAAAGGGAAACTAGCTAACCCGCATGCATGTGCATGAAACAATTATAATTACGATGGAAGACAAACGTACTGAAGGCATCATGATTCCATGCAAAAACAGTGCCACGAGTGGTGGCAGCAAACACAAGACCCTCGTATTGAATTGCATCACAGTACTAATCCGTGTACAAAAATTGATTTTTGAGCAATATCCATCGAGGCGTGGAAGTAAGGACGGAAACAAGCTTGTCGAAGATAGCAACAACTTCATAGTTCGTGTAATCCCAAGAGCGGTTTGGAACTCGACAAATTGCTATCTTCCGTAGACGACAGTCACCATGATCGTATTTGAACTCACGTAGAATACCGGTGTACTCAACCTCTGGGCAGTCGTCTGAGATTTTTGGAAGTGGAACCCAGTGACGAGTGTACACATTCACAAGTTCCCACTCGCAGTTGTACCCAGATAAACAACCCAATCTCCATTTGCAGCTGCCCAAGCCTTGCCCTCAAGCAATGGCATCTTAACATCATATGTATCATTATCAAGCGGCATCAACTTGCACAAGCTGAGGCTTCCCTCGTCCCCGCACCAGTCAGCAGGGTCACGGCGAAGAAGATAGGGGAGATCAAACCGCTCCTGGACCCTCGGGTTCCTTGTAATGATGTTATTAGTTGAGTCGAGAATGTTCTTGAATGAACCTGCCATGCTAGCCGAGGTGATGACGTCGCACCGATCAATGAGTTCCTCCACCGCGTCATCTTTCAGATCGGGGCATGAATAACGGGGTCATTTCCGGCCTGTTCCCTCCATGGAGAAGATGATCAGACAATGGCAGCAAGAAGGGTGAAGGCAAATGGAGGGAGGAAGAGCGTGCGACAGTAGTTCCAAATCGAGAGGGAAAGGCAAAGAGGCGGCGGACGGTTGCCATGGTACAAGAAGAGGCTAGTGGGGAGCGAACAGTTGCTACAGAGGTCACACACTGACAACAAGGGCCGAGTGAACCGCATGCGTATATCGCACACACCTTGATCTGGCTGACCGTTTCTTTTGTGTTGCCTAATCACAAACAGTTCATCCGAGCGAACCGTATGTTGTATATCGCACACACCTTCATCTGGTTGCCTGTTTCTTTTGTGTTGCCTAATCACAAACAGTGTTGGGGAACGTACTAATTTCAAAAAAAAATCCTACGCACATGCAAGATCATGGTGATGCATAGCAACGAGAGGGGAGAGTGTTGTCTACGTACCCTCGTAGACCGAAAGCGGAAGCGTTATGACAACGCGGTTGATGTAGTCGTACGTCTTCACGATCGACCGATCCTCAGTACCGAACGTACGGCACCTCCGCGTTCAGCACACGTTCAGCTCGGTGACGTCCCGCGAACTCACGATCCAGTAGAGCTTCGGGGAGGAGCTTCATCAGCACGACGGCGTGGTGACGGTGTTGATGAAGTTACCGACGCAGGGCTTCTCCTAAGCACCGCTATGATATGACCGAGGTGGATTATGGTGGAGGGGGGCACCGCACACGGCTAAGAGAGATCAATGATCAACTTGTGTGTATGGGATGCCCCTGGCCACGTATATAAAGGAGTGGAGGAGGGGGAGAGGGCCGGCCCCTATGGCGCGCCGTGGAGGAGTCCTACTCCCACCAGGAGTAGAATTCCCCCCTTCCCTAGTTGGACTAGGAGAGAAGGAAGGGGGAGAGAGGGAGGAAGGAAAGGGGGCGCCGCCCCCCTTCCTAGCACAATTCGGACCAGAGGGGGAGGGGGCACGCGGCCTGCCCTGGCGTCCTCTCTCTCTCCACTATGGCCCATTAAGGCCCATACAATTACCGGGGGGTTCCGGTAACCTCCCGGTACTCCGGTAAAATCCCGATTTTACCCGGAACCATTTCGATGTCCAAATATAGGCTTCCAATATATCGATCTTTATGTCTCGACCATTTCGAGACTCCTCGTCATGTCCGTGATCATATCTGGGACTCCAAACTACCTTCGGTTCATCAAAACACAAAAACTCATAGTAGCGATCATCACAGAACTTTAAGCGTGCAGACCCTACGGGTTCGAGAACTATGTAGACATGACCGAGACACATCTCCGGTAAATAACCAATAGTGGAACCTGGATGCTCATATTGGTTCCTACATATTCTACGAAGATCTTTATCGCTCAAACCGCATAACAACATACGTTGTTCCCTTTGTCATCGGTATGTTACTTGCCCAAGATTCGATCTTCGGTATCTCAATACCTAGTTCAATCTCGTTACCGGCAAGTCTCTTTACTCGTTCTGTAATACATCATCCCGCAACTAACTCACTAGTTGCATTGCTTGCAAGGCTTATAGTGATGTGCATTACTGAGAGGGCCCAGAGATACCTCTCCGACAATCGGAGTGACAAATCCTAATCTTGATCTATGCCAACTCAACAAGTACCATCGGAGACACCTGTAGAGCACCTTTATAATCACCCAGTTACGTTGTGACGTTTGGTAGCACACAAAGTGTTCCTCCGGTAATCGGGAGTTGCATAATCTCACAGTCATAGGAACATGTATAAGTTATGAAGAAAGCAAAAGCAGTAAACTAAAACGATCAAGTGCTAAGCTAACGGATGGGTCAAGTCAATCACATCATTCTCCTAAGGATGTGATCCCATCATTAGGAAACTTAACCATCTTTGATCAACGAGCTAGTCAAGTAGAGACATACTTAGAGAATGATGTGATGAACAGGATCACATCATTAGAGAATGATGTGATGGACAAGACCCATCCGTTAGCTTAGGATAATGATCGTTTAGTTTTATTGCTATTGCTTTCTTCATGACTTATACATGTTCCTCTGACTATGAGATTATGCAACTTCCGAATACCGGAGGAACACCTTGTGCACTATTAAACGTCACAACATAACTGGGTGATTATAAAGATGCTCTACAGGTGTCTTCGAAGGTGTTTGTTGGGTTGGCATAGATCAAGATTAGGATTTGTCACTCCGTGTATCGGAGAGGTATCTCTGGGCCCTCTCGGTAATGCACATCACTATAAGCCTTGCAAGCAATGGGACTAATGAGTTAGTTGCGGGATGATGCATTACGGAACGAGTAAAGAGACTTGCTGGTAACGAGATTGAACTAGGTATGATGGTACCGACGATCGAATCTCGGGCAAGTAACATACCGATGACAAAGGGAACAACGTATGTTGTTATGCGGTTTGACCGATAAAGATCTTCATAGAATATGTAGGAGCCAATATGAGCATCCAGGTTCCGCTATTGGTTATTGACCAGAGATGTGTCTCGGTCATGTCTACATAGTTCTCGAACCTGTAGGGTCCGCACGCTTAACGTTCGATGAAGATTTGTATTATGAGTTATGTGATTTGATGACCGAAGTTTGCTCGGAGTCCCGGATGAGATCACGGACATGACGAGGAGTCTCGAAATGGTCGAGAGGTAAAGATCGATATATTGGAAGGTTACATTCGGACACCGGAATGGTTTCGGGAAGTTTCGGATAAGTTTCGGAGTACCGGGGGTTACCAGAACCCCCCCCCCCCCGGAAGGTAATGGGCGAACATGCGCCTTAGTGGAGGAGAGAGCACCAGCCATAGGACGTGGCGCGTGCCCCCTTGCCAATCCGAATTTGACAAGGGGTGGGGGCGGCGCCCCCCCCCCCTTCCCTCTCCTACTCCTTCTCTCTTTCCCCCTTTGCTACTCCGGAAAAGGAAAAAGAAGAGGGAATCCTACTAGGACTTGGGAGTCCTAGTAGGACTCCCCACACTTGGCGCGCCCCTAGGGGGCTGGCCTCCTCCTCCTCCCTCCTTTATATACGTGGGCAGGGGGGCACCCCAAAGCACAACAGACAGTGTCTTAGCCGTGTGCGGTGCCCCCTCCACAGTTTAACACCTCGGTCATATCGTCGTAGTGCTTAATTAGGTGAAGCCCTACGCCGATAACTTCATCGTCACCATCGCCACGCCGTCATGCTGACGAAACTATCCTTCGTCCTCAACTAGATCAAGAGCTCAAGGGACGTCATCGTGCTGAACGTGTGCAGAACACGGAGGTGCCGTACGTTCAGTACTTGGATCGGTTGGATCGTGAAGACGTTCGACTACATCAATTACTTAATGCTTCCGCTTTCGGTCTACGAGGGTACGTGGACACACTCTCCCTACTCGTTGCAATGCTTCTCCTAGATAGATCTTGCGTGATCGTAGGAAATTTTTTGAATTACTACGATCCCAAACATCTCCAATTACTTAATGCTTTTCCTGATCATCCTCTCAAGAAAAATGAAATTACTTGATATCTTTTATAATGGACTAACCGATGCTTCCAGAGACCACCTGGATAGTTGTGCTGGTTGTGTTTTTAGGGAAAGAACTGTTGAGCAAGCTGAATTGCTATTGAATAATATATTGAGTAATGATAATGATTGGACACTTCCTGAACCAACTCCTAAGCCAACTCCGAAGAAAAGAGGTATTCTATTTCTCAGTCCTGAAGATATGCAAGAGCAAAGAAATCTACGAAATAAAAAGGTATTAAAGCTAAAGATGTTAAGAGTCTACCACCTATTGAAGATATACATGGTCTTGATAACCCGACACAGGTAGTAGAGGTAAACTCTCTCTATAGATGTGATGAAGGTGATATTCCTCGTAATAAGTCTGCTAGTCAATGCTTGGATGAGTTTGATAATTTTATTGTTAAACAAGAAATTTCAATGCTTATGTTAGTAGACAATTGAAACATAATGCTTACATGCTTGACCACTTAGATGATTATATGAGCAGAACTGTTAATGATCTTAAGCTTATTAGTAAACATGCTTCCATGGTTACAACTCAAGTAAACAAGTACTTAAGGCACAAGATGATGTGCTTAACGAGTTGAATAGTAAGAATAATGATAATGTTGTTAGGGTTATGACTAGAGGTGGTAAAATGACCCAGGAAACTTTGTATCCTGAGGGCCATCCTAAGAGACTTGAGCAAGATTCTCAGAGAATTAATATTGATGTACCTAGTCCTTCTCATAAAAAGAAAAGAAAACTGGTAGGACTTTGCATGCTAGTGAACCTGCTATAGATACACCTGAGAATCCCAGTGATATTTATATTTCTGATGCTGAGACACAATCTGGGGATGAACATGAACCTAGTGATAATGTTAATAATGATGTTCATGTTGATGCTCAACCTAGTAATGATAATGATGTAGAGATTGAACCTGCTATTGATCTTGATAACCCACAATCAAAGAATCAACGTTATGATAAGAGATACTTCGTTGCTAGGAAGCAAGGTAAAGAAAGAGAACCATGGGTTCAAAAACCCATGCCCTTTCCCCCTAAACCATCCTCCATCACCAATTTGATGATGCTCACCGCCGTGTGTGAGTATTCCCATCGTAGGCTTGCAGGACGGTGATGGGTTGGATGAGATTTACCATGTAATCGAGTTAGTTTTGTTAGGGTTTGATCCCTAGTATCCACTATGTTCTAAGATTGATCTTGCTATGACTTTGCTATGCTTAATGCTTGTCACTAGGGCCCGAGTGCCATGAATTCAGATCTGAACCCTTTATGTTTTCATGAATATATTTGTGTTCTTGATCCTATCTTGCAAGTTATAGTCACCTACTACGTGTTATGATCCGGCAACCCCGGAGTGACAACAATCGGGACACTTCCTGGTGATGACCGTAGTTTGAGGAGTTCATGTATTCACTAAGTGCTAAGGCTTTGGTATGGTACTCTATTAAAAGAAGGCCTTAATATCCCTTAGTTTCCAATGACCCCGCTGCCACGGGAGGGTAGGACAAAAGATGTCATGCAAGTTCTTTTCCATAAGCACGTATGACTATATTCGCAATACATGCCTATATTATATTGATGAATTCGAGCTAGTTCTGTGTCACCCTATGTTATAACTGTTGCATGATGAATGCCATCTGACATAATTATCCATCATTGATCCATTGCCTACGAGCTCGTCTCATATTGATCTTTGCTCGGTTACTTTTTCGTTGTCACTGTTATGATTGCTACAAAACTACTACTGTTACTTTTGCCACTGTTACCGTTACTTCCATACTACTTTGCTACTAAATACTTTGCTGCAGATATTAAGTCTTTCAGGTGTGGTTGAATTGACAACTCAGCTGCTAATACTTGAGAACATTCTTTGGCTCCCCTTGTGTCGAATCAATAAATTTGGGTTGGATACTCTACCCTCGAAAACTGTTGCGATCCCCTATACTTGTGGGTTATGACCCAGCGGCGCGCTCGAGTGCACAACCCCGCCTGGGCCACGCGCAGAGGGACCAGCTGTCCCCTCCTTGGACAGCGCCCGACCGAGGCCACGTGCAGGGGGCCCACCTGACCCCGCCGCGGGGGCGACCCGCCTGGCTGGCGAATCAGAAGCGGACGCAGATCCCGCAGGCGATCCGCCCGCGCCTGATGCAGCTGATCCCGAGGGGATCCCCCCCAGATCCACGCGGGGGGTCGGAGCCCGGATCTTCTGTGGCTTCTCCTGCAGGTTCTGTCTCCAGCATAAAATCATGCGATGTTTCATCTGTTTCTTCGCCGTTTTCCTGTACATTTTCAGCAGAGGGTTGATCAGAGGAACTATGAGACATGGACACATGATCATTAGGTTCTACTGCGCCCCCGGGGACAAAGTGTGAGGATGGGAGAAGATGGGAGGGAAGTAGCACAAGTTCTTTGCGTAGTTGGGCGCCGGCGTTTGGGTGGAGTTTTGCAAAGGGAAAAACTTGTTCGTCAAATACCACATCGCGGGAAACATAAACACGACCAGTGGCGATGTCCAAACATTTGTAACCTTTGTGAAGACTACTGTACCCTAAGAACATGCACTGTTTGGAACAAAACTCGAGCTTGTGCTTGTTGAATGGGCGTAAATTTTGTCAAACGGCACAACCAAAAATATGAAGGAAGGTGTAGTTTGGTTTGGTGCCAAACAAACGTTCAAGAGGGGTTTTATTATGGATGACTCTACTAGGAACACGATTGATAAGATAGACAGCGGTGAGAAAAGCCTCGTCCCAAAATTTCAAAGGCATATAGCCATGAGCAAGAAGGGAGAGACCAACCTCCACTATGTGCCTATGTTTTCGTTCAGCGGATCCGTTCTGTTGATGAGCATGGGGGCAAGAAACATGATGCGTGATGCCTATGCACTCAAAAAATGAATGGAGTTTTTGGTATTCACCACCCCAATCCGTTTGCATGGCAAGAATTTTGCGATCAAAGAGGCGTTTAGCATGTTGCTGAAAAAGGTGGAACTTCTCAAACACATCAGATTTATTCTTAAGCAAATAGATCCAACTGAAATTACTAAAATCATCAATAAAACTGACATAATACTTCTGTCTGCCAACAGAGACGGGTCCAGGACCCCAAACATCCGAAAAAATTAGCTCTAAAGGAGCCTTTGATTCACTAGTAGAACAGGAATAAGGAAGTTGATGGATCTTGGCCATCTGACATGAATCACACACAAGAAGATGATCTTTTTTATTTGATACTGGAAGACTAAAATCTCGAAGAATTTTCTGGGCCACCGGGAGAGCAGGATGCCCTAGGCGTTTGTGCCATCTTGACGTAGATGGCTTAACCACACTGAGAGCTTGTCGAGGAGGAGCATCATGGCGGCCAGAAATAGGAAACAAGCAACCTCTACTCTTGCTTTGAAGTACGGTTCTCTGGGTGGCTCGATCCTTAACAAAGAAAATTTCTGGGTAATCTTCGAGGAAAGCATTATTATCTTTAATAAACTTGTAGGCAGAGAGTAAACTTTGATCAGATTGTGGAGCATGGATGATATTTTTTAGATTTAAGGAGCCATGAGGGGTAGTAAGAACCGAATTACCAATGTGGGCAATGTCCATACCTTGACCACTTGCAGTGTGGATTTGTTCCGTGCCGGTGCAGCGGTCGTGAACAGCAAGTTTCTCCAACTCCTCCGTCACGTGATCGGTTGCACTGGTGTCTTGGTACCAATTTGTGTCCACTCCATAGGAGTGAACGAGATTGGTCGAACGGTTTCCGCTGCCACCACGTCCACCCGCTGGGTTGCGGACATCGTTATTCTAGTTGCGATCATAGCACTTCTTGCAGCGCCAAGCTCCATGCCCCTCCACCTTGCAGATCTGACACTTCTTGCGGTCACCGCGACCACCGCGGTCACCACCACCTTGTCGCGGCGCACCTCCAAAATCGCCGCTGCCGGAGTTGTCGGGGTAGCGATGGCCACCCGCGCTGTTGTTGTTGGGGCCGCGGGAGCCACCACCGCCACCGCCGTTGCCGCCACCAGGGCGGCTGTAGTTTCCGCCGCCGCGACCACCGCCCCTGGCCGCGAGGTTCGCAGAGTAGGAGGCGGTCTGGGCGGCGATGCGGGCCTCTGCCACAAGTAGCAGCGAGAAAAGCTCGCTAAGGCCGATCGGCTGCTAGGTTGTCGTGCGGGTGGAGATGGCGAAGACGAACCCATTGTAGTCGGGCTCATGCAGAAGGCCTTGCAGGATGTGGTCGACCACGTCGTCCTCATCAAGTGGCTTGCCGGTGGCTGCAAGTTCGTCGGCGATGCCCTTCATCTTGGTGAAGTAGGCCGCCACCGGAAGATCACCCTTGCGGGTGTGCTCGATCTGTGAGCGGAGCTGGATCACCCTTGCCCTGGATTGCGACAAGAAACTCTGCAGGAGCGCCGTCCAAAGAGTCGCCGCAGTGGTGCATGTGCTGACCTGCATCAGGACCTCCCGAGACAGAGATGCGATCAAAAAAGTAAGAACCTGCTGATCCTGAGTGACCCACACGACATGCTCGAGGTTGGGCGTGGAGGTGACCTCCTTCTTGCCGGAGACATCTTTCTCCGTGGTGATCACAGCGGGGGGCTCCCGGACGGAGCCGTCGATGTAGCCCATCATCCCTGCCGCCTTGATGTGCGGCAGGACTTGCGCCCTCCAAACGAGGAAGGTCTCGCGCGTGAGCTTCTCGGTGATGGTGTGGCCGAGAGCAGCGATGGAGGGTGCGGCCATGGCAACGGAGGAAGAGCTCGACATGGCTAGATATGGTGAAGAGAAAGGACTCTGTATACCATGTGAAAACTAGGTTAAGCGTGAGCAGGGACGCGCTGCGTGTTAATATAGGCACAAAGGCCGGTTTGTTACAGAGGGGATATACATACGCTAGGGTTGGATTGATCTCCAGGAAACAATCTCAACAGCCTAACAAACTCACGCCACAACTTCCTATACGGCTATCTACACGGTTTATACAACACCGCATAATACATTGTTTAACAAATAGAAGTTGTGCGTGAGTGATACATGAACCTCCCATCCAGTTTTGGAAAGTTCGATGCATTTTTTTCTTTTTCTGTGTTTCTCTACATCGATTTTCCTCAGATTCTTTTAGTTTTTTATTTCCTTTTTCTATTCGTTTTTTAAAGACATGTTGACTTTTTCAAAATAGACAATGAGCGTTTTTTTTTCTCATACACAAGTTGATGATTTTTCTAGATAGTAGATACACGTTGAATATTTTATAAAATACGCTATAAAATTTATGCGAATACATGTCAAACATGTTTAGACACAAATGAACATTTTTAGACACAAGTTGAACAATTTTAAAAAAATTGATGATTTTTAAAACATGTGTGAACATTTTTAAATGTCATGAACCATATTTTGAATGGCACTAACATATTTTACATGTTAAGGGAACAATTTGTATACGTTTTCTTGACCACTTTGAGAAAATGTCATGAACGTATATTTAAATGTGTGAACATTTTTTAAATGACACAGGCTTTTTTTGAATGGTATGAACAGTCTTCAAAATTACTTGAGAAATTATTCATATTATAGGAACTTTATTTAATATGTGATCGTATAGTTAAAATATTTCGGTCTATAAAAGAATTATAACCAAAAAAGCGAAGCAAAGATACGAAGAAACTAGCAAACACAACAATTAACGAACTGAGACACTACAGAGTCTTCTTGAGGCGAGACGAATGTCCCTCTAGCTAGAGAAAAGAGCTCCTATCCATTCTTTTTCCTTCTCGAAATCTTATAACCAACCCATAATAGCTTGCAGGGTCCAGCCTACACGCAAAGGAAGAAAGATGAGTAAATAGGAGAGGCTTGCAGCCAAAGCCAAACCCTATTCAGCGGGCACCCCCCTACGAGGTAACCAGCACACACGTAGGGGCATGCGGAGACGGGACGGGGCTTGCCTACTCGCCCGGGAAAATATCTGGTGCACCGGAGCTTGTGGTGCTACCGGTGCACCGATCTCACATTATGATTTTAAAATGTTCAAAAAAATCTGAAAAAAATTAGCACACTCAAACAACATCAATGTAGGTTGTCGCAAAATTTTAAGTCAAAATTCGAAACATTACATGAAAAGGAAAAATGACAAATTCAACACTGAATAGTATATAACACAACTTGGGCTTTAGATTCGCCCCATTATCATACTGATGTCAAATTTGTCATTTTTGTATCTCAAAAACTATTTCGAATTTTTGTACGAAACTTTGTGACATTATTCATTGATGTTGTGTTAACATGCTAGAATTTTTTCAGATTTTTTTAAATATTTTATGACATCCGGTGCACCGGTAGCACCACAAGTGCGGTGCACCGGATACATTCCCATGCATCAGATGATCGTTCTCCCCCCCCCCCCCCCCCCCCAAGCATTATTTCCTTCAAAATAAATGCGTCTAGTCGTCGTCATGTGTCGCACACTGGTGCATTCATGTGTATTGTTTTTCACATATTTTTGGGTTTTTATATGTTTTTAGGATTTTCGCAAAAATAAGTTACGTTTTTTCATCGCATGAAGCACGACGTAAAAAAAAGCATTGTTGTGCTTCACGGTGAATCACAACGATGCTTCCTAGTGAAGTAGAGATATGCTTCTTGAAAGTAAAAAAGCACAGTTATGCTTCACGAAAAAGCACATTTGTGCTTTCGCATGAAGCACAGCTGTGCTTCTTGGATAGTGAAAAGCACAAGTATGCTTTATGGTGAACCACAGTTGTGCTTCCAGAAAAGTAAAAAAAGCACACGTGCGCTTTCAAAAAAGTGAAAAGCGTAGATATGCTTCTGGCTTCGTTTTTTCGGCTATCAATTTTTCTGGTTTTTCAATTTTTTGCTCTTCTTGGTCTTTTTCTTTCTGTTTTTTGGGCTTTTCTTTTTTGGGTTAGTCCTTTTTGGGGAAAAGAAGTCTGTCCAAAAATCTAGTAACATGGGATCTAGTTTCGAAAGATCTCAATGGGAGAAACGCAACGGTAATAATGGTTCGCAGTTGAATGCACGATTTAAAAAATAAAACATTTAAAAAAATTGAATGAACGAAAAAAGCATTAAGCTCTCATGTTGAAGTGTCACAACAGGGGTGCCACTTGTCACCACGAGAGATGGGAGTGACATTTGCAAGGGCCCCTTGATCACTTATCTGGCCCTTTAACTAGTCATTTCTCTATTCAGCGCTTAAGGCGTCGCTTTCTACTGTTTGGGTATAAAAAGCACATCCCTTTCGACCTTGGGCCTTGGCCCATTTAATTTTTCGCACCACACGCTCAATTTTTTTCTTTCTTCTCAAGTTACAATGGGAACCTTGAACCTTCTAGAAGGTTCCCTTGGTTTTTTGGGCCAGGTTTTATGTGTTTAGAAATTCTATTTTGGCCAGCTTTCTATTCTGTCTTTTAAAGTTTTGTTTTTTCTCTTATTTTCCTTATTTTTCTTTTTTTATGTTCCTCTTTCAAATTCATGTTTTCCGCCAAATTTGCAGAACATTTTTCTAATTCATGAATATTTTGAAAATCCGCAAGAAAGTTTTGAAAACCAGGAATATATTTTAAATCCATGATTTTTTTAAATGTGTGAAAAAATTTAACTTCGTGAAGTTTTTGAAATTCACAAACTTTTTCCAAATTCGTGCATGAACTTTTTTCGAGTACGTGAATTTCTTATGAAATTCATGAACAGTTTTCAAGTTCGCAAATCTTTTTTCAAGGAAGTGAACTTTTATCAAATTCATGACCTTTCTTAAAATCCCTTAGAAAATCTGAGTTGACAATTACTTTCAACGGTATCATAAAAAACCGGTCAGTTTTTCCCTTCCAACCCAACGGCAAAAAATTGGAAAGAAGCCCAAGAAACCCACTACTAGGGTTGCTGTTGGCACTAAGGAGATAGATACTTCTGTTATATGTGCCGCTTCTACTAATGAGGGCGACCCCTTTGGTTTTGCTCATAATATGGTGTCTTCTTCTTTGTTTTGCAAGAAGGAGAAGAATATGCTCATTCGTTGTTTTAACAGTATATTCAACACATGCAAGTCCACTTATGATCGCCATGTCAGAGACATCAATATGGGCAAGTAGTTGTGGAGAGAACAAAGGCACTCAAGGCACACAATTCAGGAGGGCCAGCGACACCTCGGCGAGGGGACATTAACAGTTGCGCTACTGAGTACTCCAACCCATGTCTCAAATACAAATTCGATGGCGAGCATGAGTTAGCATCGCCTTTTACCCATGTTGGTGTCTTCATGCCAAAAGAGGAAAAGAGTTTTATTTTGGATCGTGTGCTTGCAAACATTGAAACCCTTGCCTTTTTATTTGATTCTTATGTGGGCTTGTAAACACCTTTTTTTTAATCTGTACTCGTGGTTCCGGAGCTTTGGCTTCGTCATCGCTGCAACGGAAATTAGCAGTCACCAAAGAGTGTGAACTACGGGATAAATCCACGTCCTCGACTCACTTGTGGTTAATTCTTTCTCGTACCTACTTGCTTTCTATGCTTGTTGGCTTGCTAAATTAGGTGGTTAAACCTTTCCCATACCTTTACTTACTTTCTATGCTTGTTGGCTTGCTAAATTAGGATTTTCCTAGCTTTCTTTGCTTTGAGCTTGCTTGCCACACACGTTGTGTTCATCTAGTTGCACATTTAGAGGACCTACTTAATTCGCATTAACCTAAAATTTGAAAGTTAATATTAAAATTTGTAGTTTCCTATTCATCCCTACTCTAGTTGACCTCTTGATACTTTCAACTGGTATATAGACTTAACTCCAAGTTTTACGTGTGAACTAAATATGGGCATGGGTAGTGCGGATCGAGCCCAACTTGTACGCTAGGCTTGAGTTCCTATTTTACGCCCGAAGCTCGATTCGAAACCTGAAATGCATATGCACAATACATATATCAATTTTCTTAAATTTTTATTTAAATTTTTTTTAAACTTCAATAAAAACAAATGAAAATGCATCAAATACAATACATATATCAATATGCTTAATATATTTTTAATCATTCCATAAATTTAATTACATCAAGGGGAAAGACTATGTCTTAATGTTTTGGGCCAGACCTGTCTTGGTATGTTGAGGTTGGGCTTTTAAAACATTAGCCGCCACCAAGGTCTTCTCAACGCCATTGCCTCGATTACCCTCCTTTCTTCTGTCCGCGGTTCGACGACGACCAGAGGCATGGGGACCCGCTCCTTTCATTGTTCTCACTGCTAGTAGGTTCTTAGTTGTTTCCCTTAGGTCGTGTCGTCTTGGTTCTCCGGTGGCATGGACAAGGTAGTGGCAGTGATGGCGCATTGGAACAAGGTCTCTCTAACACTCCCTACCTCGACACCGTCTTATAATACAACGACGAAGGGGTTTGTGAGGGTAAGTGTTGTCCAAATCTGTTGGATCCCTTTAGATCTTGCCAATCTATGTGTGAATCAAACGAAGTAGTGAGACTGGCTCGTGGTGCGGTGAATTCGACCTCTTTTTCGAGTTGTTATGCGGCATGGCCCGGTTTTTCCAAACTCTGGACTGATGGCAAAGGATTGCAAGCATTCGCTACTGGGGTGATGCCCCAACCGATGTATCTTCAGTGGTTACTAGACATCGTTTTATTAGTGATGAGTGGTTACTGTGGCCTTCAAAGCATGGGAAGCCAAAGGCGTTTATAGGTGCCCCTTTCACTTACTGTTGATTCAGTGCAGTTTTTAACCTCCGGTGAACAACATACAATCGAATGAACAAGCAGTGTAGTATGTTTTTGATGTAATTTTATATTTTAGTGGGCATTTCATGTCTTGTTGTCTTTTCATTGTACCATCTATTTTCTCCTTGATAATTGACAGATATAAAGATAGTTTTTGGTTGTCTTTTTCTCAAAAGGAAAGAATATCACCTTGGATCATAAAAAATCTCAGACAAAAAAGAGAACCTTGCCATCTCGTGGGAAAAAAATTATATGAGACCAGGTCTCACGGTTAGCAGGTGAGACCTGCCCTGATGGATGACACGTGGCATTCATAAATCACAAAGCATCTAATCTCTCCCTCCCTGATTTTAAGTGGGGGTGGGGGTAGATGCTTTGTGACTCCATCTCGTGGTAAGTTTGCACTAGCAGTCGATCAATACAAATACCACAAAAAAGCAGTCATCAGCTAGCTTGGTAAACATGCTACCAGTCTACCACACCCGTAGGACCTGCCATGGTTGGCTCTCTTTTTTTAACAAAGCAAGGCACCTAGAAGGTGCCCAATTTCCATTGACAGCTTAAAGAGTCATTACAAAGTTACAAAAACATCACAAAAACTGCACAGAGAACAGCATAATTCACACAGTTACAAAAAAAATTACCGCCTTGTAGAAAGATTCTAGACAGAGTTGGCGTTCGTAAGCAGAGACATGAGGAGGCAGCCAGAGTCAATTTCAGCAGCAGGAGCGATGGCAACAGCAGAACGGTCCCCCTGATATACCTCCGTAGTTGTCGCAGTCAGATAGCCCACGGTACCGCCTTTCCACCCACGGTAATGCCCAACTGCCCGCCGCCGCTGCCCCGCTGCGCCTACCATCAATCAATCAGAGAAAAACACGTGTTATCAGTCGGAGCACAATCAAGCGGCGACCTTCCAGAGCGACAAGAACATTCCTCTAAAAAAAGTGAAAAAGCTGCAATCCTGTGTGCTGAAGCACCAAGTATACCCTGAATCCAACAAACTCCAAGAGCCATTCCAGGCCATGGCGCCTCTGCAGAGCTCCTCAACTAGTCAATCGTGCCTAGTATTTATCTGCACATGGAGAGCCCGCAGGCACCTCTATAAAAGTGCATCGCCCTTGCTGCCCACGCACACTGAAGATCTCCCCGATCGATCCTCGCATTCAGCTTGTCACTCTCTGTCTCTCTTGTAGCTCGGCTCAGTTGTTCTGTTCCCTGCAAGCCGCGACCGATCCATGTCGAGCCTGATAGATATTTGGACGGTGGAGGTGGACAGGATCCGGGCCATGAGGAGAACGGTGGAGCCGTTCAGACCCACGGCTTCGCCCGGCGCACAAGAAGCCGGCCACGTAGCTCAGCCGTCCGGCGACGGAGCCAAGGATCAGGCTGCTGGTGCTGGCTCGCCGGCGTCGCCGGTGCTCGTCCGGGAGGACGCCTTCTTGTCCATCCTGGTTGATTGTTTCGGTCAGTAGATTGCACCGGTCGAACGCTATGCAGCAACACGTTCCTAAGCTCTAGCTAGGTGCAACGCAACTGAAGTGTCTTTCGTGATTGCTGTAGCCTGCTGAATTATCAAGTTCGGCGGCTTCTGAATGTCTCTGTTACAATACAAATCAACGCCTATCTCCAGTCAGGTCCGTTTTCATGATGGTCCCTAGACGGAAAAAAAGTTCATTTTCATGTGTATGTACGATCGATCGGGACGGTGCAACCAAGTGGGAGGGAGATGTGATTCATTACCACCACTCGGGCGGCTAAAGTAGTAGCGAAATATCTCTCTTCATTGAGATATTTTTGCTTCTTATACATTACCAAGAAGTCGGAGGTTTTTGGAACGGACGAGAAACTCAAACTTGACATAAAGAAATATCTCGTTTCACTGAGATATTTTGCTTCAATTCTTACCAGAAACTAAGACATGAAGTACAGAAGTTGCATCGTGTGTTAGCCAGTGCAAACGTTTTCTCTCATGTCTGAACTTCACCTGCCCATGCATACTGAACGTTTTCTCTGAACCTCAACGTTCCCGCTGCTGCTGCACCTCACAAAACGTTCCGACCTCTGGCGCGCTCCGCGGACCGCGGATCGGGCATAAACCTTGGTCAGATTCTTCGATCCCCCGGATCAAATACTACGTCCGCGTGGTGCAGGCGTGCAGCGAACCTGGACGGCACAACCATGCGGGCACGGGGCGCGGTGAGCACGTACGTGAGGGCGACGGTCCGCGTCGCCGGCCGCTGCACTTGCACCCGCCCCCGGGGCAGCCAGTAGTCACCGCGCGCGCAGCATCCTGGCAGCGGCATCTCTCTCCGGATCCGCCCGCGCGCGGAATCAATCGTACGCGCGAGGATATCCCCTCTCCACCGCGCGCGCGACGGCAGCCTCACGTTCATTAGCTTGGCCTCCGATCGCGCGTCTCGCCGCGCCGTGCGTCACATGGCAAATGCACGGCGCGGCATGGGCCTGCGCCGCAACGGACAAAGCCGATAAGCTGTGGCCGCTCGCCCGCCACTCGGCGGCACCCAAACAAAACACCGGCCCGACGTGGACCAGGCCCCGCGCGCAGTTTCCTCCACTTTTCCCACTGGCAGCAGCTCGCGAGTCGTGAGTGCCAATGGGTGCCTTCCTTCACACCTGCGAGCTGTATAAGTAGAGCCGGGCACCCAGAGTAAAAGGAACATCCACCCAACACCAACACCCAAGCAGTGAAAGAGAGGAAGCCGGAGCTACCTCAAGAGCCTTCTTTTCCAGCGAGTGTGCTGTGTACGTAGCAGAGCGAAGAGTTAGAGCAATGGCTGGGGTGGTCGGCGTCTGGTTCGCTAAGTTCGGCCGGGAGGCGGCGCCGGCGGCAGAGGCCGAGGCCGAGGTCGTCGGCCGGCGACACCAGGGCGACGGCCTGCTCGAGGTGGAGGCCGTGAAGACGGTGCAGATCCAGGAGAGGAGGAGGAGGAACAGCGCCGTCCTCGCCAACTCCGAGGACACGGTGTGCATGCTCATGGACCGCTTCGCCCCGGCCTGATGCGCCGGTGAACCGGCGGTGTCCGTCCGTACGTGTAAATTCCAGGGCACGTACGTAGGGGCGCGGGCACAAGGGAGGAGTCTATGCCTTGTGCTGTGGTTGTGTGGGTTCCTCTTGTACATAAGCTCTTTTTCATCGCTAATCGAGTGATCGTAGTAGTAGTGCTCATGCCTTTCGTTAAAAAAAGGATAATAAATAAATTATGCGGCCAGTTGAATCAACTGTATCATATCATGTACTCTTATGTATGACTGTATCCTTTGAATGGATTCGTTTGGTTTCTATGGCATCTCTGTTGCTGCTGCTTTTTCTTAGTTGGTGTTGGTGCTGCTTTTGGTGATACATTTGCTATTGTGGTTTTGTTCAATCTTTTTCCATTTCTTTCTTTTTAAGAACGACGGGGAGTTTATACTTCTTGCAGCATTTTGTCAAGAGCTGTTTATTGTCAGCTGGCATGATCCAACCTATGTTTTCCGTTGTTGAACTACTCACTAAAATTGGGGGAAATGTTAATTGGCCAAATGATAAATAAGTATCGCACGAGATGCTCCAACGACAGACTCCCTCCGTCCCTAGTGTCAAAAACGTCTTACATTATGGGACGGAGTGAATAGAAGATACCACGAGGATTTGGCAACACATCGGCATCATCCCCACCCTCACCTTCGACGATCCATAGGATTGTATTGCCCCTGGAGTCGAACACTCTACTTGAACTTATATCCTACTGGAAATGGCTATTCTTTGAATGATCTGGGATGCACGAAACGCCAAGACTTTTGGGGGCGAGGACATCCATACTGCGGCGACCTTCATCTTTGGTATCACCGTCTCTCCAAACAACACGATAAGGTGGTTGTTTTCTCGTGGCAACTTTACCTTTCTTCGTGCGTGAAGATGCCCTTGTAATTCACCTTGCTTCTCCAAAGAGTGGCGATGTGTTAACTTGTTTGTGTTTGGCACAAGTGCGGAAGTGCCACTCTTAAAGAAATCCATCAAACTACCAAACACAACCAAAATCGTTCAGGTGATTATCTAAAAGTTTGGTACCAGTATTCAACCTTCACAATAAAATTTTGTAAGGCCTAACCACTCATGTTACGACACTGGTGTTTGAGGGTACCCTACTTAAGAACTGGACAACCAAACCAATTTGACCAAAGACTTGGGTGCTAACTTTTTGGCCATGATGCCGAAAGGATGCATTTGGTATGTGAAATGCCAAAAATAACTGATGACGATCGAAACAAAAGTCTAGTATTTGAATAAAGCATGTATGGTTTTGACTGAAACCAAACCTGTCAGAGCTATGCACCTGTTATACAATTGTGTAAGTGCATCTAGTGCCACCCCTAGTTGGTTTTGGAGTATTGACGACAAACCTGGTTGAGGGACTAATGTGTTTGTGAGAATTGCAGGATAACACAGGTTGTAGTCCCTCATTGATTCGGTTTACCTACCGGAGATGACCCCTAAAAATGTGTGAAGACATTGAAGACAATGGTGGTCTGTGAAGATATTCACATTGAAGACTATGACATGAGAAGACATCGCATGAAGACTATGAAGCGCGAAGACTTAGTTGTTTCGTTGTTTCCTTTTCTTCTTTGTTGAGTCATAGGAACCACCGCACTGTTAAGTGGGGTCCAAGTGAACAAAGTCAGAGTGACTGAAGTGATGCTCAACCAAATCCTATGTCTTCGAGCAAAGACAAAGAGAGCAAATCTTATCCAGAGTCGGATAAGTCAGCTTTACTTGTAGCCCAAGTCAAGCTGCCGCGTGTGTTTGAAATCTGACTGTTGGAACACGTGTCAGTTCCTTAGTGACCCAGGGTCATTTCGGACAAATCAGGTCGGGTTGCCCAGTGGCTATAAATAGCCCACCCCCTACACCATAAATTGGTGGCTGCTCAGAGTTAGTGCACGGCTTTTGTCGTTTGAGAGCAACCCACCTCCGAAGCATTTGAGAGAGAGATCCTTGCGAGGACAAAGCCCAAACCACCCAGAGCCCAAAGAGTGGTTGGCATCACTGAAGTCTTTTTGTCCGCGTGATTTGAAGACTTGTTACACTTGAGGACTGTGAATCCTCCAGCCGGTTAGGCGTCGCGTTCTGAGCATCCAGGAGTCATTGTGGATTGCCGGTGAACGAAGTCTGTGAAGGTTCAGAAGTCTACCTTGAAGACTTACCAGAGTGATTGGGCGAGGACTAAGTGTCCTTAGCTCAAGGGGAATAAGGTGAAGACACGGTCTTCTAAGTTAAATCTCAGCCTCCCTAACCAGACGTACAATTGTCATAGCAACTGGAACTGGTCCAACAAATCACTGTCCTCTCCAAGCTACTGGTTCTATCTCTTCCTTCTCTTTACTTACAGTTTGTCTTCGTGAAGTTGTTGCCTGCTTGCATTATCTGTTTGACTTCACTGAGTAACTACTTGTTCTGATTGGCTTCATACTATCTTCCATCCTGATCCATACCGCCTAGCTGCTAATAGTCTTCGTGCTTTCACTTTATTGAATACTTGTCTATGGCTTGCCTAGTGTAGTCTACCTTCCGTTGCATATCAATAGGATCATTTCTATTGTTTGTCCTCGAAACTCCCATGTTTTGAAGACTTCATAAAAATCGCCTATTCACCCCCCTCTAGTCGATATCCAGCTCTTTCAATTGGTATCAGAGCAAGGTACTCCCTTGTTCTGTGTGATTCGATTTAACCACCTGGAGTTTTAGCTATGTCGACTGCAGGGATAATCAAAGTCTCCGCTGCGTGCCCTATCTTCGATGGCACTGAATACCCCTAATGGAAGAATAAGATGCGCATGCATCTTGAAGCCATTGATGTCGACCTCTGGTATGTCGTCAAGAACGGCGTTCCCAAGACCGGTGAAGGTGTCACCCCTGTTGATGTCAAGAAGTTCGTTCAACTGGATTCTACTGCCAAGAACATCATCTGTGGTCATCTGACCAAAGGACAGTATGGCCGTGTGAGTGCTCTGGAAACATCGAAGCTAGTCTGGGACTGGCTCTCCAAGGTAAACGAATGCGTCTCAACCCAGAGAGATCAAAGGATCAGTGTCCTTCGCAACCTCTTCAACCGCTTCAAGAGACACGACAATGAGAACGTCCAGCTCACATTTGATCGCCTCACTGATATCACAAATGAGCTTCAGGCACTCGGCGCCACTGAGATCACCAAGCATGAAATCGTCAAGACATTTCTGAGATCACTTGACAGCTCGTTTGACACCCTAGCTCTGATTATTCAAGAACGCCCTGATTTCAAGACTCTCGATCCGTCTGACATACTTGAGAGTCTCAACACACATGAGTTTCAGCTATCTGAGAAACGAGATATCTATGGTCCCAACTATGGCCGAACTCGCGCTTTGAAGGCGAAGGCTGTTTCCTCATCTGAAGAAGAATCTGATTGCAGTTCTGGTGATCCTGAAGACATTGGAAAGGAACTTGCTATGCTTGTGAAGAAGTTCCAGAAATTCACTAAGAAGAAAGGCTTCAGAAAGTCTTCACGATCCAGCTCAAGAAATGATGAAGCTTCTACCCATGACCACAAGAAGAGAACATGCCACAAGTGCAAGAAACCTGGTCACTACATCTCTGAGTGTCCACAGTGGGACAATGAGAAGAAGAAGAAGAAGAAGAAGAAGAAGAAGAGCAAGGAATATGATTCTGATGACAAGAAGAAGAAGAAATCCTCAAAGTCTTCTTCCAGATCTTCATCGAAGTCTTCATCACACAAGAAGAGTTCATCTGGCAAGGCTCGTGCTTTTGTTGGCAAGGAGATGGATTCAGAGGAGGAGTCTGCATCTGAGGACGCGGAGGTGGAGTCTGAGGAGGAGTACGACTCTGGCGTTGCAAGTCTGGCTCTAGCTACAACCTACGTTGCCAAGTCCATCTTCAACACTGAAGATAATGGCTCCGTCACCAACGTTGATGCTAATGACAAGGACACTCTGCTCCTACCTATTGCTTCATGGCACGTGGTGCCAAGGTAAAATCACGCGATGCTTACTTTCAAACATCCAGTGAAGATGACTCTGATTGTGAATCCAAACCTAGCTACAAAACACTTGCTAAAATTGCAACTGAACAACAGAAAGCTATGGAACATATTCAAAAACTGTTAGACAAAAGCGATGACCTGTTGGACGCGAAAATGACCCGATCTCAGTCCTTAATTGAAGACATCAAAAATCTTCATGTTAAGTACGAGGAACTTGAAAGTCGTCATGAAACGCTCTCAACAACTCATGAAAATCTTTCCTACGATTATCTTCAAGGGAATCAAGAACTTGAGAAATTGAGAACGATTCATGAAGATCTTCAAAAGGAGAACGAGTCACTTCGTGCTCAACAGCTCAGTCCCGCTCAGGAAGGATTTGAACCACCATGTCTAAAATGCATTGAGCGTGATAACGCTACCTCTGTTGCTGAATGTTCTACTGCTGCTACTGTTGCAATATCTTCAACTGCTGATGTGGTAACTAACCCCTCTGCTGAGGATACCACTACTATTGCTGATGAAAATGCTAGGTTGAAGACATTGCTTGAGACAAGGATGTACAAAAGTCTCAAAGGGCATCAGACATTATGTGATGTCCTCAAAAAGCAGATTCTGAACCGAAACCCTACGAAAGAGGGTGTTGGGTTCGAGAGGAAAATGAATGTTGATGGTTCTTACTGGAAGCCTGAGCATTACCCCAAAACCACATGTGTTGCCGCAAAGGAACCTTCAGTGGATCCATCCAACTTATCTGGCTTCACTTGTGCTAACCCTATTATCATTGATGAATCCTTTGATGCAAACTATAAACTGTTTAAGAATCAGAATGGCGAAGTGTTTGCCAGGTATATTGGTACTAACTGCAGGAATGGGCCACCTATGAAGAAGATATGGGTACCCAAAAGTTGTCTTGAGAATCTTCCTGTGAATGTCATTATGACACCACCTGGGAAGAAGACAAACCCCAGACTAAAGGCTTCATATGGTCCAAAGGCTTCATACAGACAGAGGACTCACCTGAGTCACCCTAACGCCAATGTTTTGCAGGGAAATCATACTCAGATGTATGAATATGAGCGTGTTTCTTCAAACCGCTATGTTCATAAAACTAAGAACTTTTCTGCTTATTCATATGAGTATTATTCACCTCCTGCAAGGCTATTTGCTAGGGCTCCAAAGTCGAAGTTCTCAGATGCTGCACTTAGACTCATTGCTTCGAAGCCACCCCTGAAAATGTGGGTGGTTAAGAAAACTTAACTCTCTTTTGCAGGGAAAGGTCTCCAGCCGGAAATCAAAGGCGTCCGATGCTATTGCTGGGTACCTAAAACATCTTGTAGGGCGCAAGATAAAATGCCCAAATGGTCTTACTATGTATTTTGTTCCTGAATCTCTTGCCAATCATCCTATCAGTCCTAACCTTGATTTGAGCTTTGATAATCCTCTTGTCCGTCAAATGTTTATGCTTCACAATACTCTTGGTGAAGCCTATCCCCCTAACTGTTCTGTAGGGTATGACACCACATGCTTCAGAATGGATTATGGACAGTGGATGCACTAATCATATGACTGGTGATCAAAGTCTTCTCATGGACTCAACCTTACGTCCATCTGACAAGAGCCACATCACATTTGCTGACACTGGTAAAAGCAAGGTATTGGGTCTAGGTAGAGTTCAATCTCAAAGGATCAGCACATGGATAAAGTGATGCTTGTTGAATCCCTTGGTTTCAACTTAATGTCTGTCTCAATGCTTTGTGACTTGAACATGATTGTGATATTTGGAAAATATCTTTGCCTTGTTCTAATGGAATCTGACAAGTCTCTAGTCTTTGAAGGGTATCGGAAAGACGATTTGTACATGGTAGATTTCTCAGCAGGACCACAGCTAGCCGTATGTCTTCTAGCAAAAGCTTCAGAGTGTTGGCTCTGGCATCGGAGGCTAGGGCATGCTGGCATGAGGAACCTGTACACTCTCGCGAAGAAGAAACATGTTGTAGGCATCGAGGGCGTCAAGTTCAAGAAAGATCATCTGTGTGGTGCCTGCGAAGCTGGAAAGATGACAAGGGCCAAGCATCCCTCGAAAACAATCATGACGACATCTCAACCCTTCGAGCTGCTACACATGGACTTATTTGGCCCTACTCACTACTCTACTCTTACTACCACTGCTTGCCTCTATGGCTTCGTCATTGTTGATGATTATTCAAGATATACTTGGGTGCATATAATCCTCTACAAGAATGAAGTGCAGGATGTCTTCAGACGCTTTGCCAATCGTACCATGACGAACTATGGTGTCAAGATCAAGCATATCAGAAGTGACAACGGCACAGAGTTCAAGAACACCGGCCTCGACACTTATCTTGATACATTGGGCATCACTCATGAGTTCTCAGCTTTGTACACACCTCGGCAGAATGGCATCGTGGAGCGCAAGAACAGAACACTCATTGAGATGGCTCGGACGATGCTTGATGAATACAAGACTCCAAGAAAGTTCTGGCCCGAAGGCATTGATACTGCATGCCATGTCATCAACCGTGTTTATCTTCACAAGCTTCTGAAGAAGACTTCCTATGAACTCCTAACTGGTAAGAAGCCAAATGTCAGTTACTTCAGAGTATTTGGTGCTAGGTGCTGGATCAAGGATCCACATCACACTTCAAAATTTGCACCAAAAGCACATGAAGGTTTTATGCTTGGTTACGGAAAGGATTCGCACTCCTACAGAGTCTTCAATCTCTTTCACTATAAAGTGGTTGAAACTGTGGACGTGCGGTTCGATGAGACTAATGGCTCGCAAAGAGAGCACCTGCCAAATGTGCTAGATGAAGTTCCACCTAGTGAATCCATCAAGCTCATGGGAACTGGAGATATCATACCTTCCGAGGCTCAGACTGAAGAGGAACTTATCATTTCTGCACCTAATCAACCTGAAGACAATGCTGAGCCTGAAGACAATCCTCCAAATGATGACAATGATCAGCAAGAGCGAAATCTTCGTCCAGTTCATCCTCGTGTTGCAAATGAAGTACAGATTGAGAAGATAATTGATAGCATCAATGCACCTGGTCCACTCACTTGTTCAAGAGCAACACAGCTAGCAAATTTCTGTGGGCACTTTGCATTCGTCTCAATCTCTGAACCCAAGAAAGTTGCTGAAGCCTTCATGGAACCTGAATGGATTCAAGCTATGCAAGAAGAGCTTCAACAGTTTGAGCTGAACAATGTGTGGAAATTAGTCAAGCGTCCTGATCCTCGCAAGCACAACATTATAGGCACCAAATGGATATATCGCAACAAGCAAGATGAGCATGGTCAAGTTGTCAGAAACAAGGCTCGTCTTGTTGCTCAAGGATATACTCAAATAGAAGGGATTGACTTCGATGAAACGTTTGCTCCGGTGGCTAGGCTTGAAGCCATTCGCATACTGCTAGCCTATGCAAACCATCACAACATCCTTCTGTATCAAATGGATGTGAAGAGTGCCTTTCTCAATGGCAAGATTGAAGAAGAAGTATATGTTGCACAACCTCCTGGCTTTGAAGATCCAAAACATCCTGATATGGTATACAAGCTCAACAAGGCATTGTATGGCCTCAAACAAGCCCCTTGTGCGTGGTATGACACACTCAAAGACTTCCTGAAGAGCAAAGGCTTCAAACCTGGTTCACTAGATCCTACACTCTTCACGAAGACATATGATGGTGAACTGTTTGTGTGCCAAATCTATGTGGATGACATTATCTTCAGCTGCACTGACAAGAAATACAGTGATGAGTTTGGTCACATGATGCAAGAGCAATATCAGATGTCCATGATGGGCGAGCTGAAGTTCTTCCTGGGTCTTCAAATTCGTCAACAACGCAACGACATATTCATATCTCAAGAAAAATACCTCAAAGATTGCCTGAAGAAGTTTGGAATGCAAGACTGCAAAGGATACACGACGCCAATGCCAACCAAAAGTCATCTGAGTCCCGACGCCAATGGTAAAGAGTTCGATCCAAAGGTATACCGCTCTATGATTGGTTCTTTACTTTATTTATGTGCATCTAGGCCAGATATAATGCTTAGTGTTTGCATGTGTGCCCGATTCCAAGCGGCACCAAAGGAATCACATCACTTAGCTGTGAAGCGAATTCTTCGATATTTGGCTTACACCCCAACACTAGGATTATGGTATCCAAAGGGCTCAAAGTTTGATCTAGTTGGATTCTCAGATGCTGATTATGCTGGTGACAAGGTTGATCGCAAGTCTACATCAGGCACATGTCACTTTCTGGGACGATCACTTGTCTGTTGGTCTTCAAAGAAGCAGAACTGTGTGTCTCTCTCCACTGCTGAATCTGAATACATTGCTGCTGGATCTTGGTGTGCGCAACTTCTGTGGATGAAGCAAACTCTCAAGGACTATGGTATCTATCTGAAGCAAGTGCCACTCTACTATGACAATGAAAGCGCCATCAAGATTGCCAACAACCCAGTTCAGCACTCGAAGACAAAGCATATTGAAATTCGTCATCACTTTCTCAGAGATCATGTCATGAAGGAAGATATTGATATCATTCACGTCAGCACTGAAGAACAATTGGCAGATATCTTCACAAAGCCCTTGGATGAGAAAAGGTTTTGCAAGTTGCGGTGTGAGCTAAATATCTTGGAATCCTCGAATGTCCTGTGATTAGGCACACATCCTAACACTTATGCATGTTGATGACTTAGATGTGCAACACACGAAGTAATGTATATCTTCAATCAATGAAGACATACACTCTAAGTGTGAATACATTAATGCGGAATTTGACTTCGGAGCGCCACGATAATTGTGCGCCGTGTCTGGGTCTAATACTTCCTATACAATGGGTAACGCCACCACCAAACTTTTGTTTGAAGTGTTTCTCTTGGCGTTATAATTGCAAAGTCTTCCCATTTGATTTATCTTCAACATTGATTTGCTTTCATGTTGATCTTCACTTTGATGATTTGGTCTTACTCGGATATATTCATATATTTGTGTTCTGTCCTCTACAGCATTCACTTATAGCTCTGTCTTCTCGTTTGAATCTTTTGGACTAAGTGAATGTGATCGGACCCTAACCTCTTCTATGCTTCTACCTCAAATTCTATCTATCCAAATCATATGCATTCTATTGAAACTGTCGAATGTCTTCTCTGCGTCCTTGTCAGCAGAAGATATAGAGACAAGAATTGAATCTGTTTTAAATGCTATACCATCATTGCCTGAAACCCGGAGAAGGCGGAACGACCACCCCGACAGTCTAGGCGTGCGTGGGAACATGGAACAACTTCCAATGTGTTGCATGTTCGCCACGTGTCCTTCAGATGTGAACCGCCAGGGGCACCTGCGTAATTGCGCTGTGCTGTCCCTTTCCTTATAAATACACATCTCATCGCGGTCAAAATCTTTCTCCCACATCGCCACCTCGCACAAACCCTAGCGCCACCGCTAGCTCGCGACGACGCCGGCGACGAAACGCTTAGCTGCCGCGACCTCGTCGACGCCATCCTCACGCCGGCCACGGACCTCATCTTCTCCGCCGCCGACGTAGGTGTCCTCCGTCGCCAAGTTAGGGCACGGAAGATCGAACTGCTCGGCCTCCTCTCTACTCCGTCTAGCAGTTCTTCGTGTGGTAATTAAAACTCACTTTTACTGCCTTTTTGATCCGATAGATTCATCCTTCTTCACCAAAATCGGTTTCTAACCCCACAAACTTGGATCTATCCTATTCTGCATCTCATATCTTGCCTAGTATATTCACTTATGCTTCACAACAAGTTAGATTCCTCACTTGTACCTATTCTTGGATTCGTACAAATCTGGAACCAACTCTCACCAAATAAGTGAATGTCTTCGCGCTATGAGGTCAATATCTTCAAACTGATTTATCTTCAAAATCTTCTGAGAATGCATATGACCTCTTCCCCTTCCCTCGCATCTCTAATGCTATCACAGGTACATGTCAGTGGGAGAATCCCTTGGTTCTCATAGTCTGCATTCATTTGCAGAATTCTTACAGCTTCACGTCAATTCTCCCGAAGCCAGTTCTTGTCTGACCAGCAGACGGAAGCCTTTGACAGCTTTGAAGCCATTCAGTTTGAACTACATGGCCTCTGAAAAATCAGCAAGGAAGGGAGGCAGACGGCGCCGCGGGGGCACTTCAATGGATTTGCCTGAATATCTTTATGAGTTATACAAAACTGATCCTGAAGAGAGCTATGGTTAGCGCAAAACACGAATCCAATGGATTCGAAGATATTGGGCCGAGCAATGGTTCAAATACAGATTTGTCACCAAGGAATATGCTGAAAAGAATGCCATCAAGCGTCCTTGGGGGATATTCTCTACAAAAATCTTCAATCCAAGACCAAATCTGAAGCTATTGCTCAGGGTTTCTACCCTTGCATGGTCCGTGGACCACAACCTACTGATGCCAACCCATCGTCTCTGTTATGGTGTCGTGAAGACAGTTTGTTCAAGCGCAACTACAAGTTTGCCAAGGACTCTGTAGTAAAGAACAAGAAGAGCCTCGGATGCAACTTCAATCCTGGCCCTTCTACTCCAGGGGCTGATGGCACACGTGATGCCAATCCCAATGTCATCGGCCCCTTCAACAACTTTGATGGTCTCCTCTCCTACATCGCCGCTCAGTGGGCCACAGTGGATCAGTCTGGAGATGACGCTGATTCTGATGAAGCTCCTGCTCCGCCGAAGCCTCAAAAGCAAAAGAAACCAAAGGCTTCGAAACCTGCTGCTACACCAAGTGCTTCGCATGCGAAGCCATTGGCCGCTGCTCCTCCTGCACCAAGTATTCACTCTGAAGATCTTTCTTGTGTCTCCAAGAAGACAGAGAGGCCCCAGAAGAAAATTGTCAACAGTTCTGGACAAGCACTGACCCCAGCTGCCATTCTGCGGAACGAGAATGAAGCCATTGATCTGTCAACCGATGATGAATTTGGTGATGATGCTCTTGAGCAGCTGATTAAGAGCAAACAAGAGGCGGAGATCTTCAACGATCTGCCCCTCTTCGATGTGGACATCCTGAATAATTTCATTGATGAGTGGTTTGACCACCCAGACCTCAGTTTCGATGACCTTCAGCTTCCAATTGGCATCAGTGTCTCCTTCCATGGAGCCATTGCTCCTGAGCTGGCTCTGGCTCAGAAGATTGTTGAACTAAAGAACAAAATTGACTATGAGAAAGCCCAGTTCAAGAAACACATGGCCAAGCTCAGTGTGGCTGATGTTCAAAACTTCAAGAAGATGTTGCATGAGCTCAAGGAGGCGTTTCACAAGAAACGTGAAGATGCAAAAGGTTCACGAGAGCGAATGAAACACCTTGCTGCCAAATGTGTTCAAGCTCACAATGAAGCTGAGAAGCGCAAGGCTCTTGGGCGTCAAGGCATTGACCCCAAGATGGCTGCCAAGAAGAAGAATCCTACTGTGGCCCCAGCTGAAGCATCCAGGCGGGAAGAACCTCGCATTGTCTTCCCCGCCAGTATGACAGGCGTAAAGCCTAAGGTCCACACAGTAGCTTTGAAACTTAAGAAAACAAGGGCAGCTGAAGCCGAAGCCAGAAAGCGCAAGTCCAAGAACACCACTGACGATGCTCCACCGACCAAGAAGAGAAAGACAAAGAAGAAAGATCGGGTTGCTCCCACAGAGCCCCTTGTCGTCGAGCCAATCTCAGTTGCTCGTCCCGCGTCCGCACACCAAGAGCGTCGTTTAATAGTTCATGAGCCTGCTTTCACAGAGGCTCCTGAAGCTCAAGAAGATCCAGCTGTTGACCACACCACAGCTAAAGACATTGGTCCCCAAGACAATGTAAATGATGATGAAGTTCTTCCTCAGATTGAGCACCAAACGGTATCATCGCCTGTTCTCACGAACAGCGAACTCATCAGCATTGGTCGTCCTTTGACGCCAATTGCTTAGGATGATTCATGGGCTGATCACCCTCAAGTCTCCCCCCGTCAAGAAGAATTGCCATGTACTCCCCCAACTCAAGTCACCTCTCCGGTGCTTGATGATGACGACTTTGCGGCCCAGCCAACTCCCTCTCCACAAGCGTCGCCCACATTTCTTAGGCTTTGCAAAGGACCAAGGCCACCAGTCGCTCAGTCGAGCGTTCCAGAAGGAGAAGAGCACCACCACTCAGTATCACACCAAGTGTTTCCTGAAGCCTCTCCAACTGCGAATGTCTTAGAGTCTGAAGCCAAAGCTGCTGAAGACATTCTGGCTGCATCAGCCGATGATCAAGAAGAACCCCGTCAAGAAGAAGATCGTGTTGCTACACCCCCGTCCAACCAAGAAGTTGTTCTCGAGGAGAACGTGTCCGACCCTCCAGCTACTCAAGTGGAGGTTGATAATACTGAGGCGGCCACCAATACCAATACTGAAGCCAATGACGTTGTCATGGCTGAAGCAAATGTGGCACCTGAAGCAAATGTGGCGCCTGAAGCACATGTGGTGCCAGAGGTGAATGTGTCCCCTGAAGTCAATGTTGCACCTGAAGCCATTGTACCACTAGCAGCTCATGTCAATGACGATGCTCCTGTGCCGCCTCCAAGGCCACACACTATTGAGCTGGCATTTGATCGCGGCCAACCTGTCATGGTTCGCTGGCCTATTCTGGTTCCTCCACCTGCTCCCGGACCTCAGTTTGACTATCATGTGGAGCACAGGCCTCAGGTCCAGAAGCCAAAACCAAGGCTGCCAAGGTTTCCAGGCATTGCAACTTCACCAGGATCTTTCAATGTGAATGGCTTCATTGCACACAACACCTTCTTTGACAGCGACAAGAACCCATACTCGAAGCCAAGAATTTCATCTGATCGGTTCTGGAGCTATCAGCAGCGCAGTTACTACTCTTGTGTTCTTTATGATCAAGGGCGCATCTTTCCCCATATGCGTCTAGACTGCGAAGCTATTGCTGGCCTGCCCTGCTTAGAAGAAGCCCTTGATTGTTTCAGAGATGCTGGTCTGCTAAAATTCGTGACTGATAAAGAGCACTGGAACGAAGAGCTTCTGCTACAATTCTATGCCACCCTCCACATTCGCGGCTACAACAAGGATCCGAAGACATGGATCCTTGAGTGGATGACAGGCGATGTACACCACGAAGCCAAAGGTCTTGACATTATTGAGCTCACTGCCTTGCCCACTCCAGGTGAACTATATGAACCTGGTTGTCAGCTTCACCGCAATGCTTTGGAGAGCATCTTCCAGAAGCCTAAGCCAAACATGAGCCAAATGCTGAGCATGATGAAGCCACTGCCACACGACGCTGAATATCCAAGGGAATTCTTTGTTGAAGACCTGGAGTATCTGCCCCGCACTATTTATCATATTATCCGGCGAACTCTATGGCCTATCAAGGGACATTCTCCTGCAGCGAAGCTTGAAGGAGCAATGAAGACACTGGTTTTCTATATCTTCAATGGCATCAGCTTCAATGCTCAAGACTTCTTCATCAGGCAATTGGCTGCATCTGCCTCTGATCTCTTTGGTCTGAAGTTCTACGCTCCATGGGTCATGTGCCTTATCAAGCTTCACTCTGCTGTCAACTATCAGCCGTCTGCGCGCAACCATCTGATATTCTTGCCAGAGGTTGATATGTCTGTCGAAGCCATCTACCCAGAGCCTCCCAAGGAGCCAATTTATCTTCACAACGCCGATCACCAAAGCTTCACTCAACCCATTGAAGGCATTCTGGCTGCTACTCGTGTTTATCCTTTGGCTGGCAATACACGTGCACCTCATCGTGCCCATACTGAAGCCACTGAAAGCACAATTGCTCAAAGGCCTCAGAAACGTTCTCGTGTTCTCAACGACCGAGAGCTTCTCGTCGCCCTGCATCAAAATTAGGATAAGCATCACGATTGGCTGAAGCATCAGATGCAAAGCCTCTTGGTGGATGTTAATCGCATTCGCAACCTTGCCACCAAGAATGCATTTGTCACTCATGAAACCTGTCGGAGGTCATGGAAGATTCTAACATTGCTCAGTGTTGAAGCTGATCTTCAAGACGATGGCTTCACAGAGAGATTCAAGTTTGATACCACTCCTCCCAGAAACGCTGTCTTGCGTCGGACTCCCTCACTCGAAGACTCTGAGTACTCCTCCTCCACGGCAACTGTTAATGCCAGAGTCATTGATGTCGAAGATGATGCTACTTCACCACCTCCAACTTCGGCGCGTATCGACACTGCACCAAGTTCTTCTGCACCACCGAACCTCAACGATGACCCTGCTGCTTCACCTACTCCTCATGGGAACGAGTAGAGGCTCTATTTCTTCAAACCTTTTTGGTCCTTACTGACAAAAGGGGGAGAAGCATATGAGTTGATAGTCTTCAAGCGGGTCCATATGGGTGGTTGCTATACTTTTGCCAAGTGCTTACAACCCTCGCTTTTGAAACATTTGGTTCTTTGAGTTGTAACACTTAAACTTGATGGTCGTCTGCTACTTTTTCTGCTATTCTGTGATGCGACAATAAATTCCGCATGTGCGATGATAAATCCCGCATGAAGTCATTTTGCAGACGTCCATTTTTCATTATGCATGTCGTTATCCTCGTTATATCTTTTCATGCATGATGCATTGTCTTCATAAGTTGAAGAGGATCTCCACAAGTACAACCTGCCATGTGCATTTGCATTCCAAAGCAAAACCTTTATATGCACATCTTCAGGGGGAGCCTTTTGCCACTTACGAAGACAATATCTTAATCCTTTACAATTTCACATACTTTTATCCCCGTTGAAAACTTCAACCAGTTTGTCATCAATCACCAAAAAGGGGGAGATTGTAAGTGCATCTAGTGCCACCCCTAGTTGGTTTTGGAGTATTGACGACAAACCTGGTTGAGGGACTAATGTGTTTATGAGAATTGCAGGATAACACAGGTTGTAGTCCCTCATTGATTCGGTTTACCTACCAGAGATGACCCCTCAAAATGTGTGAAGACATTAAAGACAATGGTGGTCTGTGAAGATATTCACATTGAAGACTATGACATGAGAAGACATCGCATGAAGACTATGGAGCGCGAAGACTTAGTTGTTTTGTTGTTTCCTTTTCTTTTTTGTTGAGTCATAGGAACCACCGCACTGTTAAGTGGGGTCCAAGTGAACAAAGTCAGAGTGACTGAAGTGATGCTCAACCAAATCCTATGTCTTCGAGCGAAGACAATGAGAGCAAATCTTATCCAGAGTCGGATAAGTCAGCTTTACTTGTAGCCCAAGGCAAGCTGCCGCGTGTGTTTGAAATCTGACTGTTGGAACACGTGTCAGTTCCTTAGTGACCCAGTGTCATTTCGGACAAATCAGGTCGGGTTGCCCAGTGGCTATAAATAGCCCACCCCCTACACCATAAACTGGTGGCTGCTCAGAGTTAGTGCACGGCTTTTGTCGTTTGAGAGCAACCCACCTCCGAAGCATTTGAGAGAGAGAGATCCTTGCGAGGACAAAGCCCAAACCACCCAGAGCCCAAAGAGTGTTTGGCATCACTGAAGTCTTTCTGTCCGCGTGATCTGAAGACTTGTTACACTTGAGGACTGTGAATCCTCCAGCCGGTTAGGCGTCGCGTTCTGAGCATCCAAGAGTCATTGTGGATTGCCGGTGAACGAAGTCTGTGAAGGTTCGGAAGTCTACCTTGAAGACTTACCAAAGTGATTGGGCGAGGACTAAGTGTCCTTAGCTCAAGGGGAATAAGGTGAAGACGCGGTCTTCTGAGTTAAATCTCAGCCTCCCTAACCAGACGTACAGTTGTCATAGCAACTGAAACTGGTCCAACAAATCACTGTCCTCTCCAAGCTACTGGTTCTATCTCTTCCTTCTCTTTACTTACAGTTTGTCTTTGTGAAGTCGTTGCCTGCTTGCATTATCTGTTTGACTTCACTGAGTGACTACTTGTTCTGATTGGCTTCATACTATCTTCCATCCTGATCCATACTGCCTAGCTGCTAATAATCTTTGTGCTTTCACTTCATTGAATACTTGTCTATGGCTTGCCTAGTGTAGTCTACCTTCCGCTGCATATCAATAGGATCATTTCTATTGTTTGTCCTCGAAACTCCCATGTTTTGAAGACTTTCATAAAAATCGCCTATTCACCCCCCCTCTAGTCGATATCCAGCTCTTTCAAATTGTTATAGCAGTAAATTGAGTTTTAGTAGAGTTATCGAAACAAGATCTCAGCCAGGTTTATAGATAAAGCAACAAGCAAAGCAGAAGAGAATTCTATTGAGCCGACAACACAAACATGCCCAAAATGTGAAAAGAAAACGGTAGAACGATCAATCATGGCATCAAGCAAAATTCTGCCCCATTCGTTAGAAAGCTGCCGACATTGCTGCATAAAAACCAATAATTTAAACACAGTGTTAGTAGCACGAGACAAATAACCTTCTCAATAAGCAACTTATTACTATTTGCCCACAAGCTCCAGCCCACGACGGCGAAAACGTCTCCTACCATTGTCGTAGAGTTATGCATGCTTTGTGGCATAGTTGTTTTGCTAGGGATACCTTACGTTAGATTATGTGCACATATATCCCTAAAAACGATTATGTGCACATATTTCCGGGCATGCATGATGTCAATGAAAGAACCTTAAGTGTTAAAACTATGCTTTTCGCGGACCATAAAAAAGCTGATGACACATCACTTCTTCTAAGGGAAAATCTTCCATGACTTTGTACAAAAAAATGCGACTTGACGAGGTTATTTTCCACTAGGTAGTCCTGTGGCTACATAAGACCCAGCTAGCGCCCAGGAAGGCCCAAACCCGCACGTGTTACGGCCTAAGGCAACGTCAGCAACGGGGCGGCCTACCAGTCGAAGTGGGCGCTAATCGAAAAAATTCCCTCAGTCGGTTCATCCGTCAGTTGGATTATCGTCAGTCGGTTTACCCTCACTCAGATTCTATTACAGTCAACATTAACCCGTGCGTTACGAAGACAACACCACTACACATTCAAGAGAGGCATTACCATTCGCCTCCACTAGTGTTGATGGCATCCGTCACTACCCACGACGGGTTGTTTATTGCATGCAATCAATTTTAGTCATTAGTAGCTAGCTGAAGGGACCCCGACGATGGCGCACTCTATATAAGCCTGCCCAGGGGTACCTAGCAAATGGTTTGCAATCCCTGTAATCCAACATTTGTACACAAGAGCAACTCTTTAAAGAGACATGACTAGGATTTTTACCTCCATCGGCGAGGGCGCCGAACTTGTATACGTTGTTGTGTTCCCCGTTGTGTCTCGGTAGATCAAGCTCCATTCATACTCCTACCTTATTGTCAGATTTAGCAGCACGACACGGCTCAACCCCTCTTTTTGTTCTACTCATGTTAGTAGCCGCACCATCCACTGTGCATGTGGTGATCTAACATTCCACTGTTATTCTTTTTCTAGCTATCTCTACTACCTAAAAGAACAGTAAGGTTCCGTTTCCCGTCTTACGTCGGTCCTCCTTCGTCCGCCTTTCGTCGAGCATTCCGCTCCTCTTCGGCGTGCACATGGGCCAAGCCCAGCAAAACCGCGCCAGCCCACATGTCCCTCGCACGTTCTGCTCCCATCGCAACGATCAGGCGCGCTAGGTTTGCGTCGCCGCCAGCAACAGCCCACCCCTCGTCTCCTCTGCCGCACCTCGCCCTTCTCTGTTGGACCTCGTCGCCGCCGACCTCTGGTCCGCCATCACCGTCTGGACCCCTCCCCACACCCCGCCAGCACGCCACCAGACGCCCTCCTCGCCCACGCGCGGTGGCCTCTCGAATCCCACGGCTGCGCTCGCCCCTGTCCTCGCCGGCGTGGCAGCCTCAGGACAGGTAGACTCCAGCTCCGCCGCCTGCGGCAACAGGTCTTTCCTCCACCGCCTTGGGCCAAGGAGACCAGCCGCCTCCTCCTCTCGTGACGCACCAGCCTGAATGTTGGTTACTTACACTATTTTTAATTCAATTGACTTTTTCAATGCAGATTATTGAAACTCTTATGAAGTGGCGATTGACTAGAATCAGGGGCAAGCTGTGGATTTGTTTGCTTGAACAATAGAGATTGCTTGGATTAAGTGCGGGTGAAGATGTACTTGTTGTCTATATCTGAAATGAAAAACCTGATGAAGATCCTTTCGAGGTAAGGTTCTCTTTGACTATTCGTTCTTTGATCTCTTTTCCCATCTCCTTATAGTCATTTCTTAGTTCTATTTTTTGGGTAGGCGTCAGATGTGCCTCTTCTCGCACTGAACAGGGCCATCAAAAGAGCAGTCAAACAAGCTACACTGCAGTAGGAAAAACAATGATACATGGCACTCTCCCAATGTGCTCGCCCAGTATAATGTAAAAATAGTAGTAGCTTCTTGTTCTTCAGAAAGTAAATGTAAACATCTGTTGTAAGATTCCAGTACAGGTAAGATTTTGATGTGAGATAATAGTTGTGTTATATTTATAAAACAAGGTTCTGTACCCAGTCTAATGTTTCGTGCAGGTAAAGGCAACAGCTGCTAGCTGCTCTGCCACATGTGCAAAAACAAACTTAATCCTTTGCCGAAGATAATTGTACTAAGCACTAAGGCAGGGGTGAAGCCAGTAGTCAATGGGTTATCTCCATACTCCAGGTTCAGCACTAATTACTATAGATTAGTGTGGTATTGCCGAAAACAATAGTACCAAGCACTAACACAATCACCTGAGTATATTACATGGGTATAGCACTGATTACTATTTGATTAGCATCAATTTCTACAGGTTTTGAAGGTAAGAGATTCAAAGTCTGGCTGTAATCTCATTGCGGTCGTTTCTTATCTTCAATGGGGACTGCATGTTTTCAACACCATTTTTATCCCATATCCAATAGTTCTGATGGCAAATAGACACTGTGTTACTTTAACTTTTTTTGTATGGACGTGTCCTTTTATTACGTTGGAACTTGGAAGCGGTATGTTGGTGTTGCATTTGTGACACTAAAAGTTGTACCTGCTAATGATACCAGGTGGTATCTTGAGAATGTGTTATTTTCTTGAAATAACCACCATTGTTTCGTCACTTGGTCTTTATCTTAAAAGATGGAGCACATATTGGCATACACTAAAACATAGTAACAGGCTTGCCGATCAAAACATCTGTTGTTGGCTTGTTCTTCTTGTATATTAGTTAAAACCAGATGGACAGTGAGTCTGAAATACAAAATAGTTTTTTTCATCATCCCGAAATATTATATTGCTTTAATCAATTTGTATATATACATTTTTTCCATGGCTGCCAAACACCCCGTCCAAATAAAGCACAATCAATCTACGCATTATATTGCCAGATGCAACCCCAAAAAACAATCGCCAGATGTGCAATTGAGGGTGGTGGAAATCTTGGTCTGGGAAGGAGGAGATAATTTGATGAAGGAGAAAAAAAAAGAAAAGGAAGAAGAAAATAAATAAGAAAAACAAGAATAATATGTATAAATTTGACATGATTAGTGTTGGACCACTAGAATTTTATGCTCCTTGTCCGTTTAATTTTATGCTCCCGTTGCAACGCACGGGCAATTACCTAGTCAATGCAAAGATAGACAACGGAAATCCGTTGGTGCTCCCGGAAGCGCGCGAAAATATTTTTTGAAATGTCAAAAAAGTTCCAACAAAAATTCTATGTGTTCTTTGTCACATCCAATGCTACATACAAATTTGTAGGCAAAAAGATTAAACATTTTGGCCTTTGCAAAAGAAAAAACACCAAATGTTACCCCAAAATGCCACCCGAAATTTGTTTTTTTCACCGGCAAAACACCGCTGCTTCGTTTCGCATGAATTTTTTTAAGGATGCTTGCGACACTAATACGAACATCTACAAAAAAAAATCAGAATGTTTTAAAAATATTTACCATATATTTTTGTTTACTAGCGCCCGCTCCCGGGAGGCAAAACGCCTTTCTCGGATAGGCAAAGCTCTTGCGTATTCGTGAAAAAAATGCGGCACAGTTTTTTTTTTTGAGACATAAATGCGGCACAGTTCCTCGGTTAGGAGGGTCGTGGGCTGGGCTACTCTCGCAAGTTCTCACAATTTTCTTTGTGTAGTCCAGCAGCCTGGGAACGTACAAGTCCACGACCCACTAGACTCAGAAGACTCGGCCCAAAACGAGTCAGCCAAGGGCTGCGTTCTGCTACTCCGCTCTGTTCCTCAGACTCTCGTCTCGCTAGTTCCTCAACTTCCGGCGCAAGCTGAACCCTCGGACCCGACCGCGGCAGCCGCCGATCCAGCCCCCGCCGCGATGGAATTCGCCCTCGTCGACGGCGAGAAGTTCTCGCCCTCCTGCTCCACGCTTGTCATGGTTTGGATGTCAATTTCCGCTGAAATCTATCTTTGCTAATGGTAGCTCCTTCTGGTTTCTGACGTTGCTGATCCGCTCCTTCGGCCGCGTGCAGCCCGCGCTTTCGATCGGCAACGTGGGGCAGCTCGCCGTGGACCTGCTGATACCTTCGGCGAAGGCGAGGCGCGTGGCGTACCTCGACGAGCCCTCCGTGCTGCCCTGCATCGGCAACGACGCCTTCGGACCGGACGCCGTCGGCGACCTCGCGCTCGCGCTCGAAGGTTGGGCCTCTCGAATCCCGACCCTTTGTCCCCCCTGTGCTGTGCTGGCCGATTGTTTGATGGATTGTGTTAGTGGTGCTGCTATTTAGTTGCTTGCACCGTTGGCCTTTATTTTGTGCATACCATCTGTTTGATGAAATGCGGTGCTGCGTGTGCTCTGTCTGCTGTGCACGCTGCTGTTTGATGAAATGTGTTTACGGCGCTGCGTGTGTACTCTGCCTGCTATGCCCGTCACTGTTTGATTAACTGCGTTTCGGTGCCGTGGGTACACTGTCTGCTACGCCTGCCTCTTTTTGATTTATTTTTTCTGAGTTAAGGAGCTATTCACTCCCGATTTCCGTTTCAGAAAACCGATAAGACAACAGCAGTTTAGAACTTACAGGCGCACACAACACTCTAGGTGCCGCCGTCGGTCACCTATTCAGCTCCAGGGCTATATACCCCATCGAGCAGCCTATGTTGTTGCAGAGTACTAGGTTGTAACTTCTCAAGAAACAGGACAGAACCATCCAAAGATAGTTACTGATCGCGTGAAACATAGCATAGATCTGCAAAATGAGGCCCACACGACCACCATCTTCAGGATGACCCCATGCCAATCCTGAGAGTTGTTGTTCCCCAGCCTCTGCCTCGATTGTATAACTCCATGGCCACCTTAGAAAGCAGCAGTGCCGCATATTGTAATACCTGTTTCTTTCTTCCTCTCTGCAATTCAGCCTAGTATGACACCCGTTTGCATGACCTATTTTATATATTTCCCAGGGAATCCTCTCTTAACTAGTACAAACTTAAAAAAAGATCAGTTAATTTTGTCATAAGCTTTTTCAATATTCACTAAAAAGCTAACATCTCATTTTCTTCTATGAATTTCATTTTAAAACCTTATGCAGTATACTTATACATCATGTAAAATGAACCCACCCTTAATAAAAGCTGTCTGTACTGGACAATTATTTTCTCAGGAACATCTGCAGCTTCATTGTTCAGTACTTTTGTAAGGATCTTAAACAAAACATCAGATAAGCATATAGGTATGTATTGTTGGTGTCAGCTCCAACACTTTTGGCAATAAAGTCAAAACCCCATAATTAAATCTAGCAAGTCCTAACCTACCATGATAAAACTCATTAAACATGAATAATAAATCATTACCGACAAGTGCCAATGATGCTGATAAAAATCAGCAGGAAAACCATCTGGCCCAGGAGTTTTATTGTCTTTCATTTGAAAAACTGCTATTATAATCTCGAAGGTTGGGCCTCTCGAATCCTGAAAACTTCATCCTCCTGTGCTGTGCTCGCCAATTGTTGGATGATTTGTATTAGTGGTGCTGCTTAGTTGCTTGCACCGTTGGCCTTTGTTCTGTGGTCTGTGCACACCATCTGTTTGAGGAAATGCGCTTATGGTGCGTGTATTCTGTCTGCTATTCACACCACTGTTTGATGCAATGTGTTTCGGTGCCACACTAACTCTGTCTGCTACGCCTGCCACTGTTTGATGAAATGCATTGCGATGCTATCTGTACTGTATGTCTGTATCTGCTACACCAATTGTTTGATGCCCTACATTGTTTCTTCCGAGAGAGAGATACAAATGATAAATACACAAATATTGAGCTGGTTTTGGAATATGTCTCTACCTTAAGTGAAATATGGGTACGGCATGCAAGACTCACCTGCTTTCTCATTTTTGCATGCAGAATACGAATCACCGTCTCACGGGCTGGCTTTCATTCAACAAAGATCTCCAGTTATTACGGTATGTTGTCAACTCTTTTGCCGCATGCTGGCATATTGATATAATGCTTAATTCAAGAATATGTAGCGGTATCTTTATGTTTTTCAATATGCGGGTGTTACTTAGGTATATATATATTGTTTTACACAGGTACTGCCCATATGAGTTTATGTGCCTGAATCTCTTTTTGTGGTGATAAGGGGTCTTCATATATTGTCAATATATCTATTTTGAGAGCTTCGTCGGGTGGTGCTTCTTTCAGTAATGTAAAAGAAGTGTCTTGATGCGGTTCTTTGCATTGTGGACTTTATGTAATATGGTTTTGTTGAAGAAAACATTATAATTTCCTTGTAACTTCTTAATTAGATAGTGAATCCTAGGGTTCCTGACTAGAGATATGATTGTACGATCACTTGTATCAAAGAAATTCCTTTATAGAAGAAATTATGGGAAAACAAGTTCGTGTTGAAATTGTTGTGAAGTTCAATCTGAGAAATCAGAATTTATAACCGGTGAATATAATATGGCCACTTTGATTTCTTATTACAACTGCAGGGGATGATGGTTTCGTTTGCCAAAAATGTTGCTAATTTCATCAGTAGCATTGGGAAGGACCATGTTGTTATTCTTTCAAGTTTAGATTCTGGCAAGAGAAGAGTAATTGATGCATCCAGGTATTTGAAATATTTTGCTACAAAGATTCCATATTTTGGATTTGTGTGTTCTTTCAAGATAGGGCCATTAACACGTTTCATCATGCAGTGATATGCTGTATTACCTTTCAAGCTGCAATGAGGATGGTTCTGATCCAGAATGTGAGAAACTAGGGTGGAAGAAACTTGAGGAATATGATCCATCTCAACGACTGTGGAAATGTCTTGCTAGTCTAATTGAGGGTGGTGTTCTTTCAGAAGATATGGCTGATGATCCTGAAGAGATGACCGCAAGTGATTACTACGCGACCTTGCCATTTGCAGCTCTATTCTTTGCCTGCAAGGTATCTGATTTTATTTCAGCTCTAAAGTTTTTTTTTTCATTTGAAGTTGCTGTTAAAACATCTCCCTGTGTTATGATAGGCCAAAGGTTTGAAAGTTAGCTGTGTATTATGTTACTGTTCAGAAGGGGACAATATGCCAGAATCTTTCCACTTAGCAGAAGCAGTATGCAAACTTCGAGGTCAAGACCCTGAACAATTCCACGGTATAGCTCTATATCACCTTGAGCACTTTTTCCCTTTTTTTCTCCCTTTTACTCTGGAGTGAACCCACTAATTACAAACATATAGTTATGTTTATTCATTTGTCTCGAAGTGCCTAACTTCTCTTGCAACAACTGCTCTGGTTTACAGTACTTGTTTTTATGGGTATACTCCTTTAGGAATGTCAGTCCTCATTATTCAGTTATTAAAGTGAATTGTTGGGTTTTCTGTGTAAACAAGTGGTTCTATCAATTTACAGGAAATGGGTCAAATGGATGGACTATTCCCTTGTCATGGAAATCAATTTATGGACCACCTCCTGATATGTCTATTTTCTAGACTGACTGACCTAGTAAGTCAATCGCATATATTTTCTGAATCTCGCTTTCAGCTATTTTTATTCCAAAGCAAAACAGTTTCTGAATGAACAACCTCGTTCTGGAAACTAGGGATAGCATCAAAGCATAATACAGGGACACTCAGTTTAAGGGAATGACATGCACAAATGGGTGTGTGCTGCCTTGTTCGCTTCTCTGTGGACATGACTAAACTTAGATCCCTTGAAAGTTAATCTCATATCGAGTATGGCAGTGTTGCGCCCAGTAATTTGTAAACATTTTCGCTACATTCACGCTCTGGATTTTTTGTTCTTTAGCTTTATTTATTTTTATTGTTTTGTGTGAAAGGATATTTCTTGTTACAAATTATCATATTTTTCATTTTTAATGATATTATTCTGCTTTTTCTTATGTTGGAATCGTCGTTGCTAGGTCTTCTGCTTTATAAGAATTTTTTTTACCCAGATATTGTACTTAGCAAGGAGTCCTTGGTCACAGAATACAATATACTAGGAAGCTTGTTCTGCCCGTCTATTTAAATAACAATGCTACTCATAAGAAATACATGATCCTCCCAGTTACCGCTCCACTTCAGTCCAGTGGTGGACTTTGTTAATACGAATACCGAACCTAGTTTGATGGAGATCGGTTGCAACCTCAGAGGCATGTCGTGAACCATTACCAGGAGAATGATCGCTTGAATGAACCATAACGAGCATCTGTCTCACTCTTAACAAGTTTGATGAGCTCTTGGTAGACCTGTGCCTACTAGTATCTACCAAGCGCGTGCTAGTAGACCTGTGCCTACTAGTATGCCAAGTTAGTTATGTCATGGAGAAATATTTTGTATTTGGAGATCTGACCAAGTTTTCCGTTTCCCTTTTGCTGAAACATAACGGAATAAGTTAGCAGGAAATCTTTTTCTTACTTTTTTTCTCGGGGTCTAGTAGAATAAAACTGGTCCTCAGCAGATTATCATCTATTAGTACCATTGACCACGTGCAAAGTATATGAAGTAATGAGTCGCACAAATTGGTAATAAGTGCTAACCAACATCAACCACCTAGCGATAATAACTCCAGTTTATTGATGGATTTCTTTAAAGCTCTTGTTTCTTATTAATACTGTCGTACCATTGTCAGCTGCCATGTTGCCATAGCACATTATTCCCTGTGACCCATGGTATTAAACAAAGGCCACAGTTGGATCTAGACAGCAAAGATTTTGGACCATGGTGCAATGTGATATACTCCCTCCGTTCCAAATTACTTGTCGAGTACTTGTCTTTTTTTCCTTGTACGTCACCGAAGCCTACAGTTAAAAAAAAAACTTGAGCGGTCTTGCTGAAATTGTATCCCAAGGTTGGATACCTTTATATAGTAAACCTATGTACTATATATACTTAGTAAGCTTACGGTAAAACTTTAACCTCCTAAATTTCTGTTTTCTCGCACTTCAGTCTGTGAACCCTGATTTCAATCAGTTGTATCTTGCATTTTCGGGGTGGTTCGTGACGTTCCTTTTTCCCACGATTTGACAGGTGAGGTTGCAATCATGGACAGCGCTTTATCAAGAATGAGGAAGGATATTAGCTTCAGGTTTTTGTTTTTGCTAGAAGATATTAACTTTATGTTGTGTAATAGAAATCCCCAGGATGGTGAGTCTCCTACCCTCTTTTGTGCAGCAGCAAACTATTTTCAACTTCCGTTTAGAACTGAAGGCATCGTGGAGCTTGGAACCTGGAATTTATGTGTCCTTTCAAAGTCGTATCCGTCTTGGTCATTCAACCCGCAGCAACTAATTGCCATGTAGTAACACCACCAATCTTAATCAAGTTATTATGTGGGATTCCAGGCTCTGATTTGCGGCTATTCCCCGTGTCTAAGTGGAATACTCCGTCCGTCGGATGTAATAACGTTTTATATTATGGGACGGAGTAGATTTATTCCTTTTTATTTTAAAAAGATTGCACCATCTGCCTTCGTTCACTGATGAGATGCTTTTTTTTTTCTTGATAAAACTTTCAGTCCATGGATTTTCCTTCCTTTTGCTACAAGGTTGAAGGGAGATGGTGCGTCAAGTTATTCGCAAGGGCCAATTTAATCCTCTTCCCAAGGATCCCAGATGAATGTCTAAAATTTTAACGCTATGTTTCAACATCCACCCTAGTCGAAACGGCAACACCATTTTTACCTCTCCGAAAACTGCAATAATGCAAGTTCATAGACCAACTAGTGACGCCTGCAATCAATGGAGCCGTAGAGGCATCGCCATCATCGCCTCTCTCATCGAGGCTGGGCAAATCTTGTTGTAGTAAAGAGTCGAGAAGTCGTCGTGCTGAGGCCTCATGATCATCGCACGAGAACAACAATCGTTGTCGATGAAGAAAAAGATAGGTCGAAGGGATAACGAACGGAGGCTGAGCAACACCGGCCGATACATCGGAGACACACCTTCACACACCCTTCGACGGTGCGTAGGGAGCAGAAGCCCCTCGTCAGCAAGGGCTCGGGTCCACCACACCTTTATGGCCCTAAGGCCACAACAGTAGATGAAGCAGACGGCACGGACAGTAAGGTCTTATACAATGCAAGATGCTTAGGGGAGGTGCTTAGAGAAATAAACCAGTGTTTCTTCAAAGCATCGGTACTTATTTATAAAGGATAGATGTTTAATTAGGCATCTCTCCTGTAGAAATAGACACTGATGCGTCAGTAAACCATGGTTTATTTTTTTATAAGCACCTCCCTAAACATCTACTATTGTACAAGGCCTAAAAGCCTTATGACATGGAAGCCGCCTTTTTTAGGAGGAGGAAAAGCGTTTAGTCGTTGGCCGCTGCTAGGAATAAGTCGGATGATTTCCTAGGAAATCATCCACCTAACCAGCCGTCCGATCCGGCGCTGGTGATGTTCGATCGCAGCCCATCCTGGCCGCGTCCTCCTCTGCAGTGAAGATGCAACAATCCGTCGTCAATCCACACCACGCCTCCTCTGAACACAGCGATGGTGTAGCAAAAGCAACGGATGGCACTTGTGCCGGCGACCTCGTAGCACCGGAGCCGCCGGAGATACTGCATCATAGCTCCAAAAAGAGCCGCCGGCGACCCACTGTATCGCAGCGCCAAGACTCACCGGGGGCTGCACCACGGTAGCACCGAGGGCTGCAAAAAAAGCTTCAAAGCAACACCGACAACATCCTGGGCGAAGCTCCAGTGACCCCGACGGTGCTCCATTGCAGCCACGGTGAAGTTCCATTGAAGCCGCGACGGAGCTCCGACGACCCCGACGGTGCTCCATTGCAGCCGCGACGAAGCTCCATTGAAGCCGCGGCGGCGCTCCGACGACCCCGACGGTGCTCCATTGTAGCTGCGGTGAAGCTCCATTGAAGCCGCGGCGGAGCTCCGACGACCCCGACGGTGCTCCAATGCAGCCACGGTGAAGCTCCATTGAAGCCGCGACGGTGCTCCATTGCAGCCATGGCGGAGCTCCGATGACCTGACGGTGCTCCATTGCAGCCGCGGCGAAGCTCCATTGCAGCCGCAGCGGAGCTCCGAGGACCCTCCATTGCAGCGCCGGCGATGGTGAAAGTTGCGACGCAGCGCGTGACAACGGCGGCGGAAGGTACCATGTAGCTCCGGTGGCGCTTCAATGCAGCCACAGCGGAGCTCTATTGCAGCCGAGGATGAATCAGACGACGTGCCGACGGGCGTCGCATCCTCCGATGCGGTGTTGCTGCTTGCTTTTCCTCTGCAGGTTGACGACCGAGAGAAGGGAAATAGAAAGAATCCAGTGGAGGATATGCTTCCTGGGAGAAGATAAGGTGGAGGTGATTGGAGCGTTGGGCGGGGCCACAACGACGCGTGGTGCACAGGGAGAGCGGCTTATGGGGGAGAGTTTTCATCCGGCTTAATTTAAACGTTTTCCTTAATCGTTCGGGTTAGTGCGCTCCCGCTTTATGCGAAAGTAGGCGCCAAAAGTTCGTTCTGCAGGCGAGGCCGTTTCGTAGGGTGCCCCATTTGCTCGCTAGCTGTCCGTTGGCGGGCAACTGGTAAACAAGATGATCACACGCCCTTCTAACTCTAGGCACACATATGCGATTAGATTTGGGCTGCGGTCGTTCTCCGTGGCTTCCCCTTCTGGCCGTTGACAAGCTGCCGAGCCCAACAAGGGAGGATCGGCTGTTAGGCACAACGTTTTCCCTTGAGACGAGGGTACGAGGTTCGGACCTAATACTTAACAAATTCCGAAAGATGTTGGGGATCATGAGGTGGATGCCCTAGGTTTTCCCTGCTTTGAAGCGTCTATCTATATGTTGGGGATCGGCTGTTAACCGTAACCACCTGCATTATGCTCCACACCGCTGTGCCGTAGGATCAACCTAGGACCGTCGTCGTTGGGGATCATGAGGTGGATGCCCTAGGTTTTCCCTGCTTTGAAGCGTCTATCTATATGTTGTCCTACGAGCGTGTTTGTTATCAGAGGTTTGCGCCATGTTTTTTCTTTCGCCGCGGTTTGAGATAGGTCGCGCCATCATTTCGGCTTGGGACGGTTTTGGGCGGACTACCTTCGGTTCACCGATCCAATTGCCTATTCAAGCCATCGCTATGAATGCGTGCATCAAATTTAACCCGTTGACCACCTTGTGATCTACTCCTTCCGTTCCAAATTACTCGTCGTGGTTTTAGTTCAAAATTTGAACTGGAACAGAGGGAGTATGAAGTTGCCACTGTACTGTACTATCAAAATCATCACTATCTAGTTTAGGCCCTGTTACCAAATAGGAGGTATGTCCCTATGTAACCAAACAGGAAGGACTTTTTTTAAGGGACTAGAAAAAGACTCTACTGGAGGTTTTTTTTTCTTTAGTTCCTGGGACTAAAAAAAGTCTAGTCCCTTGCAACCAAACACCCCCTTACTTGGCTTCTTTCGGAGATTTAACGAAGTTGCCATTGTATCAAAATTACTTTTTGTCATAATGTTTTTCCATGGTGGAGATATGATATATGAAACTAATAATTAACAAATTGCAAAAGATGTTAGGCAGAATGTTCTTTGAGGGCAATAACAGGGTGTGCTGTTAACATCGTAACAGAATCGTCGCTAACTACCTGCATTATGCTCGATACTGTCAAGGTCGCTTTCGGGTCGAGGGGATCCAGGTCACAGAACCGTCGGACTGCCAGAGCTGGTATTTTCATATTACCACTGTAGGATCATGTAGCACCTTCATTGGGGATCATGAAGTGGACGTGTCAAGATAAGTTTGACATTGCAGGGTCCATCTCTAGCAATATTTTTTTGTGAATAAATTCTTGTATTACTCCAAAAACTTAAGATTACAATCAAATTCAAAAACTTCTAAAGCGCCGGGAGGGCCTGATCCAAGCCAAACAACAGTGCGGCGTTCGGATCTCCCAAAGTTTGCCATAAAGTGACTAGATTTATTTTGGCTACAGCGAATATGAGTAATACAAGAATCCCGTTCCTCCATGCTTCTTTTGATATCCTCGACCAAAAAAGCGTACTTCGATCTGTTGCCTACACTACTCTTGATCATCCTGACTGCCTCGAGACAATCACTTTCAATATCTAGTGGCAGGGAACACCACTGCAGTGCCAAAGCTATACCTTCCCGAAGGGCTAGAAGTTCAGATTCCAGGGCATCATTGCATGAAAATATTTGCCTTCATGCACTGAATACAATCGAACCCTCATGGTCTCTCAGAACCATACCTGCTCCTGCTTCATTGTTGAGGAAGGAACCATCAACATTTAATTTATTTCTGCCAATCACAGGTCGCGACCACAAAATATCAGCAGGTTGTGGCCTATTATTGCATGCTGGATCCACATGTGGGAAACACATGGTAGTGACTGCTTTTCCTTTGATTGAATCAAACGGGTCTGCACTAATGGAGTAGAGAGTGTCAAGGTAGCTGCTCAAAAACCTCTTAGACACATCAACTGGGGGAGCTGGTTTTGAATGCACAATCTCGTTCCTAACATACCACATCCTCCAAAACAACAGCAGGACACGTACTCTCATTTCTTCATTCAGATTGCAGAAAAACACCAAGAACCAATCTTCCCCGGTCGTACTAATGGATTGTAAAGCTGGTAGTGACCAATCCACGAGCAGTGCATTCCATAGTTGTCGCGCATTAGGGCAGGAGCAGAAGACATGGAAGGTATCTTCCTCCTCCAGACCGCAAATCAGGCAAGTGGTGCTCACTGCCATGTTTCTTTTCATCTTGTTACTCCAAGTTGCCAAACTGTTCGTTGCTAGTCTCCAACCAAAAGAGAGGACTTTTGGTGGGCCCAGTGCAGACCAAATAGCTTTCCATATTTGTCGCCCCCCTTGTGAGTTGGTACCCGAAGAACTAATCGATGCACTGTGGAGTTCCTCATAAGCCAGCCTATAAGCGCTTTTGACGGAGAATTGTCCACTTTTTTCATGTGCCCATCCAAGAAAGTCGGAACCAAGCCTTGGGGAAGGCCGGATCTTTTTTATTTCCATAATGTCTACAGGGAGAAAAAATTGCTGCAATTTAACATCGTCCCAAGCATGTCTACGCACAAAGCAAAACGAACGCGCAGTTTGTTGTTAGGTTCGTGCCACGTTTTTCTTTTGCCACATGTACGGTCTAGAATATTATATGTGTTTGTGCAATGTTTTATTTTTCAGTCCAGTTTAGAACAACCCATCAAGCTACATTTATACTACACTGCAATGTACTACCTCCGTCTTGGTTTATTAGTCCCCTATGTATTCTGTTTAAATTTAACTAATAAAATGTTAATGCATGTCATAAAAAATAATATAATTAAAAACTATGTTCAAATATGAATCTAATGATATAATTTTTGGTGGCATGCATTAATATTTTGTTCGTTAAAATTTGACACAAAATACAAAGGAGACTTATAAATTAGGACGGATGTGGTACTAGTAGTAGCTTTCATCGCCAACACCACTAAATAAGGCTTATGAAAATGTAACTAGAATCAGAAACCTGCATTGGCAGTTTCACGTCGCGATGTAAGGGCAACTCCAACGCACTGACCCCAAATGGACGTCTGTTTATCCGGATTTCATCCGTTTGGGGATGACAATGGGGTGGTGTCCAGATTTGTGGATGCACCGGCCGCATTTCGGCCACATGCATTTTTTTCCAACACAATTTATTCATCAACGAGATTTTGATACATGGTAGTACATTCACTAAATCTTAACTAGAATAGTAAGACCAAAGAAAACAAGAACCACAATTAGGCATTTCAAAAGAAATCCAACTTTCATAACTGCTTCCACAAGTTGGATTAATATTTTCTCGATGCCTTCATTGTTGATCTGCGGATTCTCAATCTTGTATACTTCTTTCTTCTTTCATTCTAAAGAAGTAGACGTTGCTTCCCATCGAATCTCATCTCTAGTCTCATCTCTACCCTCTATTCTAGCAAGGAGTGCACGAGCATCTATCAAATTTTGCCCAATCAATAGATCGATGTATTCTTCTTCCTAATACCAAAACTTGCATCCATCCTACACCGCAAGTTGCATATGAGCCAAGAGCTATTGAAATTACGCCGAATCCAGAAGCACAACCGAAGCAAAACAAGCATATACCTTGTCTTTTTACACTTGATGAACACCCAACCCGGATGTTCTGGCGTGGTAGAAACACGACAAATGACCGCGGGCAGCCGTCGCACTTTATGAGCGGCAACGGTGAGCCGACCAGCCGCCACGCCAGCGCCAACCCCGGACGACGACCGGGTGTATGTTTGTCGGCGCCGTTCCAGCGGGGTAGATCCTAGCGGAGGCGGAGTCCATGCCTGCATGCGGCGCAAAGGTGTCGTCGGGGCTGTGCGCTCCGGTGCTCGGCCAATCCATGGCTAGGCACATCCCACCAGCCGTCGGGATGCAGTCGGGATGCGCACAAATGAGGCGGCCAGATGCGCTCAAATCCGGCGGCCCAGCTGGACAACTACGCGGCCGAGACAAAGGCTGGGTTCGTAGGGGTGGGGGTAAGCGACGGGAGGATGAGGGGTGCGCCCGCCAGGGGTGGCCAAGAAAATGGCAGCCACGGCGATGGAGGGGTAGGGTTCGAAGGGTTTGGGGGCCGACTGGGGAGGGGGAGAAAATGGGGCACCTGTATCCCTGACGAGCAGGCCAGGGGAGGACGTGGGCACGCGTCGCGCCCGCCCATGTGTGTCCGTTTTGACGCAAACGCGGCCCAAAGTTGGGCCGGGAATGGGTCGAAAGCGGACGAAAAACGAACGTTCGTCCCTTTGCTCTCGAGCTTTGGCCGCGTTTTGTGTCCGTTTACCCCAAAACGGACGCGGCCAGACGATTTGGGGTCGTGCATTGGAGTTGCCCTAAGGGCATCTTGACTACAACTCGAACCAACTGGACGAAATTCGATCTAAACGGGCGGATTTCATATAAACATGACGAATTTCATTACATTTACAACAAAGCGGTGCTAGTTCGGCTCTGGAGGTATAATTAATATATAATCTAAATGGTCGCTGGCGCCCGTTCCCCGTGTCCGGCCATGAGCCTCGAGAACTGAAGCTTCACCGTTTCCAGTTCCGCCTCGGCGTTCTCCAGCTCCATCGCCATAACCTCCGCCTCCGGTGACCCAGGAACTGAAGCTGTCCGCCTCCACATCAGCGCGAAATGACTAATCGGCCACCGATGTTGAGCCCACCAAGCTTGGCGTCGACGGGAGGGAAGGAGCGGTGGCCTTTCTGGGACACGAGCGGCGGTGACCTAACATGCACTACTCTTCCTCGCTACCGGCAGCACCTGTGGAAGTGCCGCCGTGCCGGCTTCGTGGTTGTCGCGGCGGGGCGCGGACTCGGTGATGTCCTCCTCCTCGTCGTCTCACAAGCCGAGCTCTGGTCTACGTCGGAGCTGCGCGACGGAGCGGTACGAGGCGGGGGAGGGGAAGCCCTCAGTGGTCCTCGGCGATGTCGGGGGGCATGATCCGTTGTCCTCAAGGGGGAGCAGCTCCGAGGTCGAGCCTCCGATGTTCGCTGAGCCCCAAATCTGGCCGGGTGTCCAGCCTGACAGGACAAGCTCGCCGCGAGAGTCCGCGGTGTATTCTAAGCCTCCGAAGGTTACAATCTGATCGGGGGCGTAGTTCTTGATGGTGGCCAGATGGCCCATCGAGTCGGCGCAGAAAACCATGCTGCCGAACACAAAAAAGTTGGTTGGGGGCGTACACATCCCCGCATCCAGTGCCGCAATTGACCTGCAGATGAGCCATCGATCCTTTGCCAATGAAAGCACCAGTGTCGGTGTGAAATCCGGCAGACCTCGGGGTAGGGGGTCCCGAGCTGTGGATCTCGGATATAGATGGCAATGGGTAGGGTATGGGCGGGTAGTGCAATACCATACCCATACCCGTGTAGTCAATGGGTACAAAATCCTACCCATACCCGTACCCACGGGTATTAAACTTAACCCATACCCATACCCGTACCCGGCGGGTAGATCAAATAGTACACAAGTTATTCACAATTTTACATTCATCGATAACACATATGACAAAAAAACACTTATCTCAACTCAATAACAGATAAATGAGTACATGACAATTGTCTCAATTCAATTTGACAATTGGTGACAACTTTAATATATGTCAGAAGCTCACGACACACTTCACCAAATAACATCCAAGAAGTAACAAATAAAAAACATCTGAAACAACCATCAACCAACACAAATGGCAGCTAGCACAAACTAGCATATGTTGAAGCTCAACGGGTAAGGTCCACATGTTAGTATAAACAGGTAGGTTATGGGTAAGTGCCCTACCCATGACTTAATGGGTAGGGTATGGGTACTACCCACGGGTATAAAATTGTGTCCATACCCTGCCCATGCGGGTACGGTATCCGCGGGTACCCTTATCTATGGGTAAAATTGCCATCCTTAATCTCGGATCGGTGGCAACAGGAACAGGGAGACGATGTTTACCCAGGTTTGAGCCCTCTTGTTGGTGGTAAAACCCCACGTCCTGCTCTTGTTTATATTAATGGAGATGTATCGAACACATAGTTGATCTACCTCGAGATCGTAAGATGTGTCTAACTCTAGGGCTAGGTGAATGCGATTGTGTTCAAGTCCCCTCTACGGGCTAAACCCTTTGGCTTATATACACGCCAAGTAGGGAATCTAGTGTTACAAGGTCGCTATCTAGGCGTGGAGGCGGCAGGAGAAGTCTTGGAGTATACGTCAAGTCTTCGGTAGATGTAGTCTTGGTCACGCCTCCAGCATATGGCTTCCGGAGTCCACCTCAAGTAGAATGAGGGCCCACCAGGCCAGCCCGAGGTGCATGGGCCGACCAGGTTAGTACCCCTTGGTCCAGGACACTGTCACCAAGGCCGCATACCAGGCGAGCCGTTGGCTCTGTCGCCCGAACAACCGGAGCCGACACCCTACAACCATCCCCGGAGCCGTCGCTCCAACTTACAGACAAAAACCCCGAACAACCGGCCAGCGCCAAGCATCCCAGTTGCGACCGGGGGCCGACGCACCATGAAAGTGCTAGTTATCGACTAGAGAGGGGGTGAATAGGCGATTTTAATGGACTCTTGAAGACAGTCAATGTCTTCGAAGATAGACAATCAAATGCAACCTACACAGTATGCAGCGGAAGATAAACTACACTAGCCAAGCCAGACTCTAGGAAATAGTACTGAGTAAGCACAACGACAAAAGCAGCTAGGTTGAATGGATCAAGATAGGAAGATAGTATGAAGCCAATTATGCAATCAGAGAGAATGTCTTCACACAGTGAAGTCAAACAGGGCAAACAAAAAATATCTTCACAAAGCTAAACAGTAAGTAAGGGTGAAGTGATAGAACTAGTTGCTTGGCGAAGACAAGGATTTGGTAGACCAGTTCCAGTTGCTGTGACAACTGTACGTATGGTTAGGGAGGCTGAGATTGAACTCAGAAGACCGCATCTTCACCTTATTCCCCTTGAGCTAAGGACACTTAGTCCTCGCCCAATCACTCTGGTAAGTCTTCAAGGTAGACTTCCAAACCTTCACAGACTTCGTTCACTGGCGATCCACAATGACTCTTGGATCCTCAGAACGCGATGCCTAACCGACTGGAAGATACATAGTCTTCAAGTGCAATAAGTCTTCAGATCACGCGGACAGAAAGACTTCAGTGATGCCTAACACTCTTTGGCTCTGGGTGTTTTGGGCTTTGCCCTCGCAAGGTTTCTCTCTCAAAGGCTTCAAAGGTGGGTTGCTGTCAAACGACAAAAGCCGTGCACAAACTCTAAGAAGCCACCAATTTGTGGTGTAGGGGGTGGGCTATTTATAGCAGGAGGCAACCCGACATGATATGTCCGAAATGACCCTAGGTCACTAAGGAACCGACATGTGTCCAACTGTCGGATTTCAAACACACGCAACAGCTTGACTTGGGCTACAAGCAAAGCTGACTCATCCAACTCTGGATAAGATTTACTCTCATAGTCTTCACTCGAAGACATAGGATTTGGGTTGAGCATCACATCAGTTTTCTGACTTTGTTCACTTGGACCCCACTTAACAGTTCGGTGGTTCCTATGACTCAAGAAAGAAGAAAATGAAACTACGAAAGAAACTATGTCTTCGTACTCCATTGACTTCAAGTGAATGTCTTCACACGTCATTATCTTCTACGTGAATGTCTTCACGAACGACCATTGTCTTCAATGTCTTCATACATTTTTAGGGGTCATCTCTAGTAGGTAAGCTGAATCAATGAGGGACTTCTACCTGTGTTATCCTGCAATTCTCACAAACACATTAGTCCCTCAACCACATTTGTCGTCAATACTCCAAAACCAACTAGGGGTGGCACTAGATGCACTTACAATCTCCCCCTTTTTTGGTGATTGATTACAAACTGGTTGAAGTTTTCAACGGGGATAGAAATATGTGAAAGTTAAAGAACGCGGTCATTGGCTTCATGAAGTTGAGAGGGATCCCCCTGAAGATGTGCATATAAGTAATTTGCCTTTGAATGCAAATGCATATGGCGGGTTCTGCTTTGTGGAGATCTCCTTCAAATCATGAAGACAATTCATCATGCATACAAAAATGTAGTGAAGATAATGACATGCACAATGAAAAATGGGCGTATGCAGAATGACTTCATGCAGAATTTATCATCGCAATAAAAGGTAGCAGCAAAAGTAGCAGACGACCATCAAGGCTTAAGTGTTACAACTCAAAAACCAACAGTTCCAAGAACGAGAGTTGCAAAACTTAACAAAAATAAGCACCCGACCCATATAGACCCGCTTGAAGACTATCAACTCATATGCTTGTCCCCCTTTTGTCAGGAATGACCAAAAAGGAGTGAAGACATAGAGTGTCTAAGCATTCCCTGGAGGAGTTGGTGAAGTTGTTGGGGCAGTTGGATCGATGTTGGAGTTGGGCGGTGCAGAAGGGCCTCATGCAGAATCGTGATGCAGTGAAGCCATAGATGGTGAAGTGGTGTCGTCCTTCTCATCAATGACTCGTGCAACAATAGTTGGACCTGAAGATGAATATTCAGAATCTTCAATGGACGGCGTAGAGCGCCAACTTGCAGATTGAGGAGGCCTAGAGTCAAACTTGAATCTTTTAGTGAAGCCATCTGAAGTGAGTTCATCCTCAGAACAAAGCAGAGTAAGGCTCTTCTAGGTACGTCGACATGCTTCATGAGCAAGGAATGAGTTCTTGGTGGAGAGGTTGCGTATGCAATTGACATCCACAAGAAGACTTTGCATCTCACGTTTCATCCAGTCATGATGCCTATCATGCTTTTGATGAAGAGAAACTAGAAGTTCTCTGTCATTTAGAATACGAGCACGCTTTTGAGGCCTTTGTGCTACTGTGCTGGTTGTTGCATCAGTGGGAGCACGATGCGGCAGCCGAAGCTGACCGACAAGAGGACCAGCAGCGGTAGGTGGATTTGGCACATGTATGGCGTCAAGAGGTGTTGAGAAGATTTGAAAAGCAGCATTGTCTTCATGGACTGGTTCCTTGGCAGGCACTGGATAGATGGCTTCATAAGACATATCAACTTCAGGCAAGAAGACAAACATGATTGCGTGTTGAAGCTTGATAGTTGATGGTGGAGTGAAGCTTGATCAGCCTCATAACCCATGGTGCATAGAATTTGAGGCCAAAGAGATCAATGCCATAAGCTGCCAACTGACGGATGAAAAAATCTTGAGTATTGAACCGGATGCCATTTAGAATGTAGAAGACCAATGTCTTCATGCTGCCTTCAATCTTGGCATGCGGAGAGTGCCCTTTGATTGGCCATAGAGTATGCCTCAGTATATGATATATGGTGTGGGGCAGGTACACAAGGTCATTCACAAAGAAGTCCTTGGGGGTACTCAGCTTCTACTGGCAATGGCTTCATCATGCTCAGCATTTGACTCATGTTGGGCTCTAGCTTCTGGAAGATGCTTTCAAGTTCCTGGTTATATCGCTGACAACCCGGCTCATATAGATCACCAGGAGTGGGCAGGGGGGTAAGCTCAATGATGTCTTGAGCTTTAGCTTCATAGTGTACATCACCTGACATCCACTCAAGGACCCATGTCTTCGGATCCCTGTTGTAGCCTGAGATATGAAGGGTGGCATAAAATAGAAGCAAGAGCTCTTCATTCCAGTGCTCCTTGTCGACGACAAAAGGGAGCAGTCCAACTTCACAAAAGCAATCAAGGGCTTCTTCAAGGCATGGCAGTCCAGCAATGACATCACAACACGGGCGCTTGTGTAGGAAGATCCTGTCCTTGCTGTACAAGATGCATGAGTAATAGCTTCATAGCTGATGACTCCAGAACCTGCCAGAAGATATCTTGGGCTTCTTGTAGGGATTCTTGGCCCTGTTGATGACCCACAAGTATATGGGATCAATTGTAGCTCCTTTCGATAGGTAAGAGTGTCGAACCCAACGAGGAGCAGAAGGAAATGACAAGTGGTTTTCAGCAAGGTAATGTCTGCAAGTGCTGAAATTGTAAGTAGCAGAGTAGTTTGATAGCAAGATAATTTGTAACGAGCAAGTAACGGTAGTAGTAACAAAAGTGCAGCAAGGTAGCAATCCTTTTGAGGCAAAGGACAGGCCAAAACGGTCTCTTATGATAAGAAAAGCGTTCTTGAGGGTACACGGGAATTTCATCTAGTCACTTTCATCATGTTGGTTTAATTTGTGTTCGCTACTTTGATAATTTGATATGTGGGTGGACCGGTGTTTGGGTGTTGTTCTTAATTGAAAAAACCTCCTGCTTATGATTAACCCTCCCGCAAGCATCGGCAACTACGAGAAAACTAATAAGAATAAATTCTAACCATAGCATTAAACTTTCGGATCCAATCGGTCCCTTACGGAATAGCGCATGAACTGGGGTTTAAGCTTCTGTCACTCTTGCAACCCATCATCTAATTGCTACTCCACAATGCATTCCCTTAGGCCCAAATATGGTGAAGTGTCATGTAGTCGACGTTCACATGACACCACTAAGGGAATAACAACATACATACTATCAAAATATCGAACACATCAAATTCACATGATTACTTGCAACATGATTTCTCCCATGACCTCAAGAACAAAAGTAACTACTCATGAATAATAATCATGCTCATGATAAGAGGGGTATTAAATAGCATAATGGATCTGAACATATAATCTTCCACCAAATAAACCATATAGTAATCAACTACAAGATGTAATCAACACTACTAGTCACCAACAAGCACCAATCTACAGTTCCGGTCACAAGATTGAACACAAGAGATGAACTAGGGTTTGAGATGAGATGGTGCTGTTGAATATGTTGATGGAGATTGCCCTCCCCAAGATGGGAGAGTTGTTGGTGATGATGATGACGATGATTTCCCCCTCTGGGAGGGAAGTTCCCCCGGCGGAATCGCTCCGCCGGAGGGCAAAAGTGCTCCTGCCCAAGTTCCGCCTTGAGGCGGCGGCGCTCCGTTCCGAAAGTCCTCTCCTTATTTTTCTTGGTCAAAATGACTTATATACCAGAAGATGGGCACTAGAGGTGGGCCTGGGTGAGCACAACCCACCAGGGCGCGCTTGGGCTCCCTGGCGCGCCCAGGTGGGTTGTGCCCACCTGGTGGGCCCCCTCTGGTAGTTATTTGCTCCAATAATTCTTAAATATTCCATAAAAAATCTCTGTGAAGTTTCAGCTTGTTTGGAGTTGTGCAGAATAGGTAGCCTGACGTAGCTTTTCCAGGTCCAGATTTCCAGCTGCCGGAATCCTCCCTCTTGGTGTGTACCTTGCAAATTATGAGAGAAAAGACATTAGAATTACTCCAAAAAGCATTGTTATGGATAAACACATCATAAATAACAGTAAGAAAACATGATGCAAAATGGACGTATCAACTCCCCCAAGCTTAGACCTCGCTTGTCCTCAAGCGAAAACCGAAATGGAAAAACATGTCCACATGCTTTGAGAGAGAGGTGTCGACAAAAAAAAATACGGACATAGAAGCATCATGTTGATTATTATAACAACAACAAAATTAAACCTAGGACTTTTATCATAGAACTTTTATCATATACTTCTCATGAATAAGTAATAGTTCATCACACAATGGAAGTATAAAGCAAAAACTCTATTAGAAACTAACAAACTATGTTCTCAGTCAACTTTGCAACTACAATTCATCATCTTTTCAGGAAGGGTCACGTGTCGGAGCCTTTAGGCAAGTCCACATACTCAACCATCATATAGTCTTCTATGATTGCTAACACTCGCCGCGTACACATGAGCAAAACGTTTCAACCGGACACAAAGAAAGATAGGGGCTTATAGTTTCACCTCCCAACGTATTCACCTCAAGGGCGATGTCAACAATAATAACTCATGCTATCTATATTCAGCCGGACATATGTGCCTAGATCTTTCCTCACCACATGATGCTTGCCAAAGGAGAAAAATAAAAAGGAATAGAAGGGAAACTTTGAATCTTTGCACAAAAGTAAATTCATAAAAGTAAATGATAGGCCCTTCGCAGAGGGAAGCAGAGGTTTCCATGTGCTTATTTGTTTGTATCCTCAACCCCTTAGTGCAAAAGAACGTCACGTTACATTGCCCCTTGTGATAGCGACCTTTATTATGCAGTCTGTTGCTTTTATTCTTCACCATCACAAGTTCGTGCAACGCTCAATTTTCTCTTACACTAAATGATCTCACACATTTAGAAGGAATTTTATTGCCTTTTTGCACCGATGACAACTTACTTGCGGGACTTCTCTCAATCCCTAGGTAGGTATGGTGGACACTTGAAAATAAGATTTGGGTTTAAGGGTTTGGGATGCACAAGTAGTATCTCTACTTAGTGCGGAATTTTTGGCTAGCAAAGATAGGGGGCAAGCACCACATGTTAAAGGATCTACGACAATATGACTTCTATGTGAATATGAACAAACATAAACTATTAAGTTGTCTTCCTTGTCCAACGTCAACAATTTTGGCATATAATATTTTGATGAGGGCTCACAATCACAAAAGATTTCTAGGATAGTATATTTATATGTGAATCTTCTCTTCCTTTATTAATTCTTTCATGAGTTGCATCATTGACTAATGCTATGTTTGTCAATCTCTAATAAACATTTCTACTTATACTTTTCCTTATGTGGTGTCATCACCTACCATAGGATTAGTATATGATCTTATTGATTTATTTCTTTCCTTTTATTTCTTTCCTTTCTATTTTCTTTATTTGCAACATGAGAATAAAGAAAGAAAAAACTCACACTCAACTTTATTATATAATTTGCATGCGATTACAAGGATATATCACTAAGCAAACTCTCAAGGAAGAAAGGATCGAACTAACTTTTATTCATCTAAAGCAAAAAGATCGAACTAAAATAAGTAAAAGCAAAAGATAGTGGGATGATACGATACCGGGGCACCTCCCCCAAGCTTGGCGGAAGCCAAGGGGAGTGCCCATACCAGATACTCAATTCTCTTTTGGTGGCGAAGAAGATGATGGTGATGAAGGAGATATCTTGTCCTCGGATTTCCATGGCAGTGGTCCACCATCATAAGAAGAGGAGTGTGTCTCACGGGTCCTGCAACTAGCAGCCAAACTCATACCTTTAAACCTCGCCTCATATTCAAAGACTTGGTTTTGGAGATCATAGATCTGGCTTTGGAGGAAGTTGATTTTTTCATTGAGGGTGAAGACGATGTCCTTCATGGGCTTGCCATTCACCTTGAGATCACGGGAGAGGTCCATGATCATGAGGTGATTGGCATGGAGCCCACGCTCCACCATCCCCTTGCATCGGAAGACATATTGTTCCATAGCTTCGAGCCTGGCCTCCATAGTTCCCGTCCCCTTGGGACAGGGCACATCACGAAGGTGAAGCACCCCCTCATGCATCTCAATGACCATAGGGTGCTGCACCACCTCCTACAGATATGGGTTGATGACGTTCTTGAAGAACTTGTCCTTGGAGGAGTTTGAAGCAGCCATGGTAGATGGGATCTGACAGAAAACAGCAAGGAAAAGAGAACAGAGGATTTCTCCATGATACGGTGGTTAACAGGTTAGGGAAGTATATATATAGATTTTTTATCTTGGAGGATAAGCATACGGAAGAAAAACGGAGTCCGGAAGGTGTCCTAGGTGGGCACAACCCACCTGGGCGCACCAGGCAAGCCTGGCGCGCCCTGGTATCTTGTGCCCACCAGGGGGCGCTTCCTGGAAGTTTCTTTATTTCCTAAATTCTTAAATATTCCAAAACTGATAAAAAATATTTTTGAGGATTTTTAGGAGTCTGTTTACTTACCGTATCACGTACCTCCTTATTTTCACGATTCTGGAGTGTTCCGGAAGGACTCTTTTGTGTGTTCTTCTGGTGTCAAATTTTGGATAATATTACCCTCAACATTAATGGGCGTACCTGAGATATAATGTTTTATTCGTTGTCCATTGACAACCTTCGGGTTAGTACCTTCGGAATTATTTATTTTGATGGCTTCAGACCGATAAACCTCCTCGATGACATATGGGCCTTCCCATTTTTGAGAGGAGTTTTCCTGCAAAGAATCTAAAACGAGAGTTGTACAAAAGAACATATTCTCCGACTTTAAACTCACGCTTTTGGATTCTTTTGTCATGCCATCTTTTAACTTTTTCTTTGAATAATTTTGCATTTTCATAAGCTTGGGTTCTCCATTCATCTAGAGAGCTAATATCAAATAACCTCTTTTCACCAGCAAGTTTGAAATCGTAGTTGAGTTCTTTGACTGCCCAAAATGCTTTATGTTCTAACTCAAGAGGCAAATGACAAGCTTTTCCATAAACCATTTTATAAGGAGACTTACCCATAGGATTTTTATATGCTGTTCTATAAGCCCAAAGTGCATCATCTAATTTCTTAGACCAATTCTTCCTGGACCTATTGACAGTCTTTTGCAAAATTAATTTTATTTCTCTATTTCTAAGTTCAACTTGACTACTAGACTGAGGATGATAGGGTGATGCAATTCTATGGTTAACATCATACTTGGCAAGCATTTTATGGAAAGCACCGTACCATGAATAAAGTGTGAACCACCATCAGTCCTTAAATATATAGGGACTCCAAACCTTGGGAAAATAACTTCCTTAAGCATTTTAATAGAGGTGTTGTGATCAGCACTACTGGTTGGAATAGCTTCTACCCATTTAGTAACATAATCAACAGCAACCAAAATATGTGTATACCCATTAGAGGAAGGAAAAGGTCCCATGTAATCAAATCCCCAAACATCAAATGGTTCAACAGAAAGTGAATAATTCATAGGCATTTCTTGACGCTTACCAATATTACCTATTCTTTGACATTCATCACAAGATAAGACGAACTTACGGGCATCCTTGAAGAGAGTAGGCCAATAAAATCTAAACTGCAATACCTTATGAGCAATTCTATCTCCAGCATGATGCCCTCCATAAGCTTCAGAGTGACATTTCCGTAGGATTTGTCCTTGTTCATGCTCAGGTGCACAACGTCTAATAATACCATCTACTCCTTCTTTATAAAGATGTGGGTAATCCCAAAAGTAGTGTCTTAAATCATAGAATAATTTTTTCTTTTGTTGGTATGTAAATCTAGGTGGTAAATATTTAGCAACAATGAATTAGCATAATTAGCATACCATGGAGTACTATGAGAAACATTTATTGCAGCTAACTGCTCATCAGGAAAACTACCATCAATAGGTAGTGGGTTCATCAAGCACATTTTCAAGCCTAGATAAATTATCAGCTACTGGGTTCTCAGCTCCTTTTCTATCAATGATATGTAAATCAAATTCTTGTAACAAGAGAACCCATCGAATAAGTCTAGGTTTAGCATCTTTCTTTTTCATAAGATATTTAATAGCAGCATGGTCTGTGTGAACAGTTACTTTGGAATCAACAATACAAGATCTAAACTTATCATAGCAAACACCACTGCTAAGAATTCTTTTTCAGTAGTAGCATAGTTTCTTTGAGCACTGTCTAGAGTTTTACTAGCATAATGAATTACATTAAGTTTATTATCAACTCTTTGTCCTAGAACAACACCAACAACATAATCACTAGCATCACACATAATTTCAAAAGGCAAGTTCCAATCAGGTGGTTGAACAATAGGTGCAGAAATTAAGGCTTTCTTGAGTGTTTCAAAGGCTTCTAAACAATCATCATCAAAAACAAAAGGAATATCCTTTTGCAAAAGACTAGTGAGAGGCCTAGAAATTTTAGAAAAGTCTTTGATAAATCTCCTATAGAAACCAAAATGACCTAGGAAACTATGAATACCTTTTATATCTTTAGGACATGGCATTTTCTCAATTGCATCAACCTTAGCTTTGTCAACTTCAATACCTCTTTCAAAAATTTTATGACCCAAGACAATGCCTTCATTAACCATAAAGTGGTACTTCTCCCAATTCAAGACAAGATTTGTTTGTTCACATCTCTGCAAAACTCGATCAAGATTGCTTAAACAATCATCAAAAGATTTCCCGTAAACAGAAAAGTCATCCATGAAAACCTCAACAATATTTTCACAAAAATCAGAGAATATAGGAGTCATACATCTTTGAAAGGTAGCAGGTGCATTACATAAACCAAAAGGCATACGTCTATAAGCATAGGTTCCAAAAGGACAAGTAAAAGTGGTCTTTTCTTGATCAGGTTGAGAAACAAGTATTTGTGAAAACCCAGAATATCAGTCAAGGAAGCAAAAGTGTGTGTGCTTAGATAATCTTTCAAGCATTTGATCAATAAAAGTAAAAGGGATCTTTTCTAGTTGCTTTGTTTAATTATCTAAAATCAATCACCATCCTATAGCCTGTAACAATTCTTTGTGGAATAAGTTCATTCTTATCATTAGGAACAACAGTTATACCTCCTTTCTAAGGGACACAATGAACAAGACTTACCCATCTACTATCAGCTATGGGATAGATTATACCTGCTTCCAGAAGTTTTAATATTTCCGTTCTTACCACTTCTTTCATCTTCGGATTTAACCGACGTTGGTGATCAACAACGGGTTTAGCATCAGGTTCCATATTAATTTTGTGCTGACATAGAGTGGGACTAATGCCCTTTAAATCATCAAGAGTATATCCAATAGCATCTCGGTGCTTCCTTAGAACTTTCAATAATCTTTCTTCTTCATGTTCTGAAAGGTTAGCACTAATAATGACAGGATATATCTTCTTTTCATCAAGATAAGCATATTTCAAAGTGTCTGGCAATTGTTTTAATTCAAACACATGATCACCTTTAGGTGGAGGAGGACCTCCTAGAGTTTCAATAGGCAAATTGTGTTTAAGCAGAGGACGTTGTTCAAAGAAAATCTTATCTATTTCATTTCTTTCATGCATATGTAAATCATTTTCATGGTCTAGCAAATATTGTTCTAAAGGATCAGTAGGTGGTACAGCAATAGAAGCAAGACCAATTAATTCATCCTTAGTAGGCAATTCTTTTTCATGAAGCTTTCTACTAAACTTGGAAAAATTAAACACATGAGACTCATCACCAAAACTAACACCGACTGTTTGTTTCTCACAATCTATCTTAGCATTAATGGTGTTTAAGAAAGGTCTACCAAAAATAATGGGACAAAAGTAATCTTGTGGGGAACCAAGAACAAGAAAATCAGTAGGATATTTTATTTTCCCACACAAGACTTCAACATCTCTAACTATCCCAATAGGTGATATAGTGTCTCTATTAGCAAGTTTAATAGTAACATCTATTTCTTCTATCTCTGCTGGTGCTATGTCATTCATAATTTCTTGATATAAGGTGTAAGGAATAGCACTCACACTAGCACCTATGTCAGATAAACCATGATAATAGTGATCTCCTATTTTAACTGAGATGACACGCATGCCAACAACAGGTCTATGTTTATCTTTTTTATCAGGTTTGGCAATTCTAGCACCTTCTTCACAGAAGTAAATAACATGCCCATCCATATCTTCTTCTAAAAGACATTTAACCATAGCAATACTAGGTTCTACTTTAATTTGTTCATCAAGTTTAGGTGTTCTAATATAGCTTTTGTTAACCACAGTTAAAACTTTAGCATGTTCCTTTATCCTAAAAGGGAAAGGTGGTTTCTCTATATAAGCAGAAGGAACAACTGGATCAACATTATAAAGTATAGTTTCTTCTTTAATTGGTACCGGTTCTTTAATTTCTTCTTTAATAGGTGGGTGATATTTAAACCACTTCTCTTTAGGGAGTTCAACATGAGTAGCAAATGATTCACAAAAGGAGGCTACTATTTCAGAGTCAAGTCATTTAGTGCTAAACTTTTGAAAAGCATCAGTATCCATAAAAGATTTAACACAATCATACTTAAGTTTAATACCTGACTCTTTACCTTCGCCGAGTTCCAAATCTTCAGAGTTGCATTTAATTCTTTCCAAAAGATCCCACCGGAATTCAATAGTCTTCTTCATAAAAGAACCAGCACAAGAAGTATGGTTTGATCATTACGAGAAAGCCGAGCATAAAAGTTCTGGATAATAATTTATCTTGAGAGCTCATGATTGGGGCATGAATATAACATTTACTTAAGCCTCACCCAAGCTAGAGCGATACTTTCTCCTTCACGAGGCCAAAAATTATATATATAATTCTGATCACGCCGAACTAGATGCATAGGATAATTTTTTTGGTGGAACTCCAATTTCAAACGATTCCAATTCCATGATCCAATATCATCCATAGCCTATACCATGCCAATGATTTTCCCTTCAAAGATAAAGGGAAAACCTTTTTCATAACTTCATCTCCGGGTAAACCTGCAAGCTTAAACAATGCACAAATTTGTTCTACATATATTAAGTGCATATCAGGATGTTCGTTCCATCTCCCGCATAAGGATTAGCTAGCAGTTGTTCTATCATACCCGAAGGGATTTCATATTCAATATTTTCAGTAGGTGCAGTAGGTTGAGGGGTAGCTAATTGTGGTTCCGGACGAGGTGAAGATACCCCGAACAAACCCCTCAAACGATTGTTTTCCATAGTAACAAGTGACAATAAATTTCAGCACACTATATAAATGTTTCCTTACCAAATTCCACTTACCAAAGGCGCTTCACTCCCCGGCAACTATGCTAGAAAATAGCCTTGATGACCCACAAGTATAGGGGATCAATTGTAGCTCTTTTCAATAAGTAAGAGTGTCAAACCCAACGAGGAGCAGAAGGAAATTACAAGTGGTTTTCAGCAAGGTAATGTCTGCAAGTGCTGAAATTGTAAGTAGCAGAGTAGTTTGATAGCAAAATAATTTGTAACGAGCAAGTAATGGTAGTAGTAACAAAAGTGCAGCAAGGTAGCCCAGCCCTTTTGAGGCAAAGGACAGGCCAAAATGGCCTCTTATGATAAGTAAAGCGTTCTTGAGGGTACACGGGAATTTCATCTAGTCACTTTCATCATGTTGGTTTAATTTGTGTTCGCTACTTTGATAATTTGATATGTGGGTGGACCGGTGTTTAGGTGCTGTTCTTACTTGAATAAACCTCCTACTTATGATTAGCCCTCCCGCAAGCATCCGCAACTACGAGAAAAGTATTAAGAATAAATTCTAACCATAGCATTAAACTTTTGGATCCAATCGGTCCCTTACGGAATAGCGCATAGACTGGGGTTTAAGCTTCTGTCACTCTCGCAACCCATCATCTAATTGCTACTCCAAAATGCATTCCCTTAGGCCCAAATATGGTGAAGTGTCATGTACCACTAAGGGAATAACAACATCCATACTATCAAAATATCGAACACATATCAAATTCACATGATTACTTGCAACATGATTTCTCCCGTGACCTCAAGAACAAAAGTAACTACTCACGAATAATAATCATGCTCATGATCAGAGGGGTATTAAATAGCATAATGGATCTGTACATATAATCTTCCACCAAATAAACCATATAGTAATCAACTACAAGTTGTAATCAACACTACTAGTCACCCACAAGCACCAATCTATAGTTCCGGTAACAAGATTGAACACAAGAGATGAACTAGGGTTTGAGATGAGATGGTGCTGTTGAAGATGTTGGTGGAGATTTCCCTCCCCAAGATGGGAGGGTTGTTGGTGATGATGATGACGATGATTTCCCCCTCCGGGAGGGAAGTTCCCCCGACGGAATCGCTCCGCCGGAGGGCAAAAGTGCTCCTGCCCAAGTCCCGCCTCGAGGCGGCGGTGCTCCATCCCGAAAGTCCTCTCCTTATTTTTTCTAGGTCAAAATGACCTACATACCAGAAGATGGGCATCGAAGGTGAGCCTGGGTGAACAACCCACCAGGGCACGCCTGGGCTCCCTGGCGTGCCAGGTGGGTTGTCACCACCTGGTGGGCCCTTTCTGGTAGTTACTTACTCCAATAATTCTCAAGTATTCCATAAAAAATCTCCGTGAAGTTTCAGCTTGTTTGGAGTTGTGCAGAATAGGTAGCCTGACGTAGCTTTTCCAGGCCCAGATTTCCAGCTGCCGGAATTCTCCCTCTTGGTGTGTACCTTGCAAATTATGAGAGAAAAGGCATTAGAATTACTCCAAAAAGCATTATTATGGATAAAAACATCATAAATAACAGTAAGAAAACATGATGCAAAATGGACATATCACCTGTCAAAGAGGGTGTTGTGCTCTCTGAAACTTAAGACACTGAATGAGGCCTGAGTAGTGACAGTACTGAGAAGCCGTGGCATTCTTGGCTTGGGCTTCTGTGTCTGTGGCCCGTGCTCGATGTGCTAGTCATATTGGGGACCAGGAGCTTCAGGAGGTGTCATAATGGGCCATCGGACACTGATTAGCTCACCTTCACGGTTGAAGGCCCTTGCCATAGTGTATGGAACAGGTGGAGCAGCAGCAACATCTGAGGTGGATGGATGTATATCTTCTGTGGCATCAGGGGCTTCAGGCTGCGCATTGTCTTCAGCCATGACAATGTCATTGGCTTCAGTATTGGTGGTAGCAGCAGCATCCGCAGTGGCTTCAGTTACTGGGGGGTCAGGCACAATCACATCGGAAATCACACTTAGTTCAGTGGGGGGGAATAACAACATGTTCTTCTTCTTCTCTTTTCTCGGTTGATGCAACCGGAATATCTTCAGCCACTTTGGCTTCAGGCTCTTGAACAATTTCTGAGGGGATGACTCCAGGGAACACTTGACGTGCTACTGAGCTTGTGGCATGCACATCCTCTTCAGGAATGCTGGACATGGAGACTGATGGCCTTGGGCCTCGGCGAAGCCTTCGGAATGCGGGCGACGTGTGCGGAGAGGGAGTAGTCTTCTCCATGTCTTCAGGGGTTTCTTGGGGAGTCTCGAGCACTGGAGTAGTGACTTGATCTGGTGGAGTGCGAGGAATGACTTCATGGAGAGGGGTGTTGGGGTGTTGCTCTTCCCAGAAATCATCTTGAGTGATTGGCATCGTGGGACCGCCAATGCTAATCTGTTCACGGGAGCAGGTGATGATACCGGTTTCTGCATGATCTGGGGAACCTGAGGAAGGACTTCATCATCAACAACATTGTCTTCACAACCAATGTCTTCAGTTGCGATGGTGTCAGCAGCTGGAATCTCTTAAGACTCAGGAGCCTCTGTGGTAGCAGGCTCATGTACAACAAGACGATGTTTGCGGTTGGAGGAGGCTGGTAAGGCAATAGAGATGGGCTCACCTAGCAGAGGCTCTTCAGGAGCAGATGAGGCAGTTGGTGCTTGGGCCCTTCTTGAAGCCTTAGAGGGCTTTGTCTTGAGCCTTTTCTGAGACGGAGCGGCATTAGAGGCTTCTTGATGTTTGCACTTCTTAGCTTCAGCCTCAGCCTGCTTCGTCTTCTTCCTCTCAGAAGAAGTTGATGGGACCTTAGGCTTCGAGCCTATCATGCTGATAGGGAAGACAATGCTTGGTGTTTCCTGCCTTGGAGCCTCAGCTGCAGCTTCAGCTAGCTTCTTCTTCTTGGCGGCCGACCGTGGGTCAATGCCAGGACTCCCAAGGGCCTTTCTCTTAACGACTTCATTGTGATCCTGTACACATTTCTTAGCATAGTACTTGAGGCGTTCTTGGGAGCCTTTGGCTTCATTGCGATGCTTACGGAACTCAACCTTGAGATCTGCCATCATCTTCTGGAAGTTTTGCACATCAGTGACACTGAGCTTGGCCATGTGCTTCTTGAAGAGAGCTTTTTCATGGTCAATCTTGTTCTTCTGCTCAACAACCTTCTGAGCAATAGCAAGATCTTTGGCTATGCAGCCCTGGAATGTGACGCTGATGTCGATTGGCAGCTGTAGATCATCAAGGGTGAGAGTTATATCTTCAAACCATTCATCGATGAAGTTCTTTAAAATATTAGCATCAAACGGAGGCAAATCTCTGAAGATTTCAGCCTCCTGTTTGCTCTTGATCAGCATCTCAAGGGCATCATCAGCAAGAGCTTCATCACTTGATAGATCTATTACACCCTCTTGATTTCGTGCGATGCTTGCAGGTGTGAGGCCTTGCCCTGAAATCTTGTTCTTCCTCGCAGATGTGCGGGGTAAGTCTTCAGACTACACACTAGATTTAGGAGGTGCAGATTTCAATGGCTTCACTCTTGAAGCTTTTGGTGCAGCAGAAGTCTTTGAAGCCTTTGACTTCTTCACTAGCTTCGGGGGCTCTGGAGCTGCAGTTTGTTCCTCATCCTCAGCACCTTCTTCAATGCTGGCCCTCTGTGCCGCACAATTTGCCAAAAATGAGTCGAAGTCATCAAAGGGGCCGATAAGATTTGGTTCAGCCTCGCAACTGCCATCGGGCCTTGGCACAGCTGGACCTGGGTTGAAGTCAATCCCAAAGTCCTTCTTGTTCTGAACTGCTGAAGCTTTAGCAAATTGGAGATTGGCTTCAAACAGATCATCCTCACGACATACGAAGACTGGATGGGTCGGCATCCTTAGGCATTGGTCCTCTGACCATGCAAGGAAAGAAGCCTCTCTCAACGGCTTCAGCTTTAGTCCTGGGGTGAAGTTTCTTGTATACAATATCCGCCCAGGTGGCCTCACGGCATTCTTGTCCGCGTACTCTGGAGTCACAAAGTGCTACAGGAACCACTGCTCTGCCCAAAATCTTCGAATCCATTGGACGCGAGAGTGCTCACCATAGCTCTCTTTAGGATTAGACTTGTACAGTTCATAGAGATCTGGTGGCAGGTCTTTTGCAGTGTTATCATGACGCTGTTCACCGCCTTTCTTTGCAGATTTGCCACTAGCCATTGGCTTCACAAGACTGAAAGGCTTCAAAACGGTGTTAGGCTTCACTCTGCTTGTCAGACCAGAACTGGCTTCAGGTGATTCAATATGATGCTGTAAGAATTCTACAAATGAACGCAGACTATGAGAACCAAGAGACTCTCCCACGGACATGTACCTGTGACAACATTAGAGATGCGAGGGAAGGGGAAGAGGTCATATGCATTCTTATATGATTTTGAAGATAAATCAGTTTGAAGACATTGACCCCATAGCGCGAAGACATTCACTTATCAATATGAGTTGGTTCCAGATTTGTACGAATCCATGAATAAGTACAAGTGAGGAATCTAACTAGTTGTGAAGCATAAGTGAAAGTACTTCTAAGTTATGAGATGCATGGTATGTAAGATCTAGATTTGGAAGTGAAGAAACAACTTTCTGAAGATATAGAAAGTATTAACGGATCAAACATGCAGTAAAAATAGACTTTTATTACCGCTCAAGAATAGGCGTGAACTGCTAGACGCGTCGAGGATGGAGGCCGAGCAGTCCAATCTCCCGCGCCCTAACTTGGCAACGGAAGACACCTACGGCGGTGGCGGGTGTCGGTGTCAAAACCGGCGGATCTCGGGTAGGGGGTCCCGAACTGTGCATCTAGGATTGATGGTAACAGGAGACGGGGGACACGATGTTTACCTAGGTTCGGGCCCTCTCTATGGAGGTAATACCCTACTTCCTGCTTGATTGATCTTGATGAATATGAGTGTTACAAGAGTTGATCTACCTCGAGATCGTAATGGCTAAACCCTAGAAGTCTAGCCGATGTGAATATGGTAATGAGGGTCTGGCCATCCAGACTACGCTCTCCGGTTTATATAGACACCGGAGAGATCTAGGGTTACATGGAGTCGGTTACATCAGAGGGAATCTACATAGCCGGTTGCCAAGCGTGCCTTCCACGCCAAGTAGAGTCCAATCCAGGCATGGGTACAGTCTTCGGTCTTCATGTCTTCACAGCCCATCAGTCCGACCCAAAGGATAACAGGCCAGACGCCCGATGACCCCTTAGTCCAGGACTCCCTCAGTAGCCCCTGACCCTGGCTTCAATGACGAGGAGTCCGGCGCGCATATTTGTCTTCGGCATTGCAAGGCGGGTTCCCTCTTTCCGAACTCTAGAATAGTCTTCGGATGTAGTAAGTATATCAGGACCCGTGCATATAATTGCATAGAATACAATATTCCACGAGTCCAATTCGCTGACAACTATTTATGACATCGTATCACGCCTACCCGGTTACTATTTCCAACCGTTGGCTAGCACGTCGCCCCACGTCTTGGAGCGCGGTTTTACTGGCACGTCTTGTCAAGGCAGAGATCGTGTCCCCTTTATTCACGGGATTTTCATTAATGCAGGCGTGGGTAGCCCAACCGTCCCCTGGGCACAACTCTTTGGGGATAGGTAAGTTTCAAGACCCAGGTGGAGACGCTCAGTATTTGGGGTCTTTATATAGGGACCCAGTCTCGTCTTTTTCTTTTGCGCTTGTTTCTTCCTCAACCCCTGCCACCTCGAGTTCTAACCCTCGGATTCCCATCTCCACCAGCCCCAATCATGTCTGGATCCAGCTGTCCAGGACGGTGGGTGGCTTCTTCTGTCACGGAGGAGGATATCGCAAAGCTCCGCACGAGGAGGTATCTGACCCCAGAAATCCTTCATCGGCTTCCTGCAAAGGGGCAGGTTATTCCTACCCCCAAATCCGGCGAGAGGGTAATATTTGTGTCCCACTTCCTCCACGGGTTAGGGTTCACACTTAACCCCTTCGTCCGGGGGCTCATGTTCTACTATGGGCTAGATTTTCACGATCTGGCCCCGGACTCTATTCTCCTTATCTCGACATTTATCGTCACGTGTGAGGCCTTCCTCCGGACTCCTCCGCACTTTGGTTTGTGGCTCAAGACCTTTGACGTGAGGCCGCAGGTGACAGAGGAGGAGCAGGCAAAGTGCGGCGGCGTCATAATAGGCAGGCTTGCCAGCGCGGTTTGGTTTGAAGGATCTTTCGCCAAGTCTTCCGACCTATGGCAGCAGGGGTGGTTTTACGTCAACGAGCCGCGAGGCTCCAAGTGGGCGGCTACGCCTGCGTTCCGACCCGGCCCTCCAATTCAGCTTGCTTCATGGATCAATAAGGGATTGGACTGGGGATCCGTCAATGAAGTGCAGAGTCTGCAAAGTCGCATCCGAAGCCTTACCGAGAAGGGCATCGATCTTGTCAACGTCGTTCAAGTAATGCTAGCCCACCGGACCCTGCCATGTCAGCGGCGACCTCTCCGTATGTGGGAGTTTAATCCAGAAGGGCAGCGGACTCTTCAGCACTTCTTCGGCACTACACACGAAGGAATGTGGAAATTGTATTTCGGGGAAAGAGAGCAATGGCGGGACACCACCGAAGACGTTGGCCTTGACTGCAATCATCCGGACACTGCGGTAAGTATTCAATATCCGAACGCCTTCCGTTCAAGCATCTCTTGACAAGATACTGAACAATCCGTCCCTATACAGGACTGGATAAAGAAATCCGTGTTAATCTGGTGTCCGGCGCCCCTTCCCGAAGACTCTGCGACCGCCCTGCCGACGAGAATGCTGATTCCGACATCGTACCAGGTGTCCGGGGGGGGGGGGGGGCGAGAGCAGGGAGCCCAGAGGTGATACCCTCCCTGAGGATGAATTAGACGCTGTGTTCGGGGAAACCGAAACCCCTTTGTCCAAGGGCAAATATGCAGAGGAAACCCTCCATGGCAAAAAGAGGGCCGCTTCCGAAGATCAGGAGGGGAAGCCTTCCAAGAGAGGAAAAATGCCATCGTCGGGGGGCTCGGGCCGGGCGAGCGATGCTGCCGTAGGGCTTTATGACGAGGACGAACCTTTGGCCAAACCGTAAGTGAAGCTGGGGCGGCTTTAAACGTACCTCATTCTTTTCCTATTAGTGAAGTAATCATCTGACATATGCACATCCTATGCAGGTTAACGCCTGGTGTTTCTCAATCATCCTCCTCCTCGGGAGACCTTCTTCCGGAGATGATGGAGAGTGACACGTATTCTCCGGCCTCCTCTCCCAACAGGGGGATGATACCGAGGTGTTGTCCCGAAGGGCTCCTCCCGATCGTCAAGTAGTGCAGGAAACGAAGAAGGCGTTACCCGAAGGTGGTGCCTCTGTCACTCAGGGTTCAGGAATCAAGACTGACGGCCCCGAACCGTCCGGTTTACAGCCGGAGACGATTCTGGAGGTGAGTAAACGGATTCCTTCGAAGGATTGCCGTACTTCGGCGGCGGTTTCCGAAGACCCCGGAGTGCCGGAAATTCTGACGGACATGCTACGACAAGCGTCCATTTCAGAGGAGCACCGTGCCTTGATGGTTACGGTGGTCGAAAGGGTTCTATCCGCGAAGAGCGGATTGAACGAGGCCTTATCGCGCCTTCTAAGAGGTTTTGAGGTTTGTGATGTAGTTTTGCCAATTGAATAGTATTGACAGAATGCACCTGTCACTACAAAAAAAAGACACATCCGTGACATTTTGGGCCGAACGAAATTTTTTCTGTCATACATATGACACTTCTATGACGATAATTGTGACAAAACCCGGTATCATCATAGATGTGGTGGGCTCCTACTTCTATGACAAAAAATCATGATAGAAAATGGGCTTTTCGTCCTGGGCGGGCCGGAGACGCAACTGCATGACATTCTTTGGGCCGTCCATGACGGAAAAAACCATGGTAGAAGCGAGGGGGAGGAAAATTTCGGGGAGTTCCCGGTTACGGTGGGAGGTCGGGGGCCGAGCGATGCGCGTTTCTCTCGTACACGTACACGCGTGTGTGCGAGGCGTTGGCCCTAACTGAACCCGAGCGAGGCGTTGGGCTCTAACTGAACCCGAGCGATTGCACTGCAGGCTACGCGTTACTGAACCCGAGCGATCGATCGATGGCTGTTAACTGAACCCGATCGAGCGATTCCTTCGCTACTGCTGCTAACTGAGCCGATCGATTGGATGAAAGTGAGCGTTGCGGGGGGAGGGTTGGATGAACAGTGAGCGGTGGCGTTGCCTCTGGATGAACAGGACCCCGTGGTGTGGAGGGCTGGATGAATAATAGACGGTGGAGGGGTGCCGTGGAGGGTGGTTGAACAAGACCCCGTGGTGTGGGAGGCTGGAATGAACAGTAGACGGTGGAGGGGTGGTTGAACAAGACCCCGTGGTGTGGAGGGCTGGATGAACAGTTAGACGGTGGAGGGGTGGCTGAACAGTTGCCGGTGGAGTAGCGCGCGGTGGAGGCTGGATGAACAGGAGCCCGTGGATGCTGGAGGAGGTCGACGGTAGCCGTGGAGGCTGGAGGAGGTCGACGGTGGAGATGAACAGTATCCCGTGGAGTCCCGTTTTGCGGTATGCCACATCCCTCCCGATCAACAGGACCCCCGTTTCGACCGTAGGAGGTCCGTTTCCTCCGTTTTGCGGTACGCCAGACCCCTCCCGATGAACAGGATCCCGTTTCGAATGTGGCCGGTCGAACACAAGGCCGTTTCCTCCGTTTTGCGGTACGCCATGCCTCGTTTCCATCGCCTGTTCCGTCCAAGCCCTCCCGATGAACACGACCACGCATTCCGTTCCGACCCAGCCGGTTGGCTCCCACGCGTTCCGTTGCCTCCCGATGAACACGACGCATTCCGTTGGCTCCCCATGAACACGACGCATTCCGTTGCCTCCCCATGAACACGACGACGACGCTGTTTCTCCGTTCCGACCCAGCCATGTACACGAGCCCTGGCCGTACGTATGCGCGAGTAGGCGTTCGAGACCCTGCCCTTATGTACGTACGTGGCCGTATTTTCTTTCTTGCACCCTGGCCGCTGTACGTACGTGTACATGCTACGTGCGCGCCTCTACTACGACACGTACGCGCCTCTACTACGACACGTGCGCGCCTCTACATTGACCAGTATATATGTACGCACACGTTCGCGACCAGAATGACAACGCTACGTACGCTTCGACCAGGTGGGTCCCGACTGTCAGGCACTTCCTTGCCTGCGAAGATGTAGCTGGTGGGTCCTAGCAGTCAGGGGGGCGAATCATTTTTTTGCCCGGACGCACTTCCTTGCGTGCGAAGGTGTAGCTGCTGGGTCCCAGCAGTCAGGGGGGGAATCGTTTTGTTTTTTTGCCCGGACGCACTTCCTTGCGTGCGAAGATGTAGCTGGTGGGTCCCAGCAGTCAGGGGGGCGAATCGTTTTTTTCGGACGCACTTCCTTGCGTGCGAAGATGTAGCTGGTGGGTCCCAGCAGTCAGGGGAAACATTTTTTCGTGAAATACGGTGGCCCGTCCGGTGGGTCCCCGTTGTCAGGTGGAGGAATAATTATTTTGCGCGTAATAAGGAGGCACTTCCTTGCTGCGGCCGTGGACCCAGCTATCAGCCTCTCCACGTACAGTCCACGTCCGATGGAAGCCATTCCTTGACCACATTGACCACGCCGCGCCGAGAGCACCAGTGCGGTGGACGACGGCGAGGCCTAGGAAGGGCACGACGCGGAGCCGGGGAAGACGCGGCAGTGGATGCCCACGCGTAGAGGAGTATGAGGGTTCACTCGTTCGGCTGCGGTGTGAGGCTGCCGTCGCCGCAGAATAACAGGGGGTGTGGGTGCATAGAGGGATGGCCTGGCCAGCGGTGGGAGTAGTAGGGGGCGGTGAGGCCTCCGCGGCATCACAGCCGGCCACGGGCGGCAGGAGCAGGCGGCACGACCGGCGCTGCTTTGGGCGGCTGGAGCAAGAAGACCAGAGGTTGAAGAAGCACTACGGCCGTTGGATGGACATCGTACGGTCACTGGAGCTAGAATCGTTCATATATTGACTAAAGTTGACAAAGGCCTCCGTCCCAGTCAACTTAGTAGGCCCACAAGTCAGCCTCCCACCAAGGTGGGTCCCAGCTAGCAGGGGGTATTCATTTTTTTGTGCGTAATAAGGAGGCACTTCCGGTGGGTCCGAGCTGACAGCGGGGGGAACGTTTTTTTCGCGAAATACGGTGGCCCATCCTGTGGGTCCCAGCAGTCAGGGGGAAACATTTTTTTCGCGAAATACTGGTGGCCCGTCCGGTGGGTCCCTGCTGTCAGGTGGAGGAATAATTATTTTCCGCGTAATAAGGAGGCACTTCCTTGCGGCTGCCGTGGACCCAGCTGTCAGCCTCTCCACGTACAGTACTCTTTCGATGGAAGTCGGTCGTTGACCACATTGACCACGCCGCGCCGAGAGCACCACGGCGGTGGACGATGGCGAGGCCTAGGAAGGGGACGACGCGGAGCCGGGGAAGACGCGGCAGTGGAAGCCCGCGCGGAGAGGAGTACGAGGGTTCACCGGTTCGGCTGCGGTGTGAGGCTGCCGTCGCCGCAGAATAACAGGGGGTGTGGGTGAGTAGAGGGATGCCCTGGCCAGCGGTGGGAGTAGTAGGGGGCGCTGAGGCCTGCGCGGCAGCACAGCCGGCCACGGGAGGCGGGAGTAGGCGGTCCCGCCGGCGCTGCTTTGGCGGCTGGAGCAAGAAGATCAGAGATTGAAGAAACACGACGGCCGTTGGATTGACATCCAACGGTTACGTCTGCTAGAATCGTTTGTTGACGTATATAATAACTAAAAAAATCTTGCATACGCGTCAACTAAACAGGCCCACAAGTCAGACCACTCCCTCTTTTTTTAATAATTTATATATAGCTCATGGCAACTTCTTATGCAATTTATTGCAGTCGTTTTTTTGGTTGGCCAGGGCCAATTTCGCATATTTCTGTGGGTTCCAAACTATTTTTAATACCGAAATGTCGAGCCAGATTTAAAGTACTTTGAAGATATATTTAAATTAGGTTAATGCCCAGTGAAATAGGAATCTGAAAATGTGAAAAAATTCAGAAATTATAAAGTAATTGCCAATTTGTCATCTGTTTTTATATTTACAACCCATTTCATATTACTTTCAAGATTTGCAGGCGTCTTGAAAGAGTTGCAGCCCATCAGGGCGTAGAAAAATAAGTAGGCCTGGATTGGGTATTCTTCAGAAAAAATAAACTGGGCTCATTTTCACAAAGAAAAAATAGCTGGGCTGGTCACATGGTGAACATAAAATATAAGCCTGGGCTAGACGGGCCACAGCCCAGTTCAAACCCTGCTCCGTCTCAACAATACCAAACAAAAAAATACTGCTCGAGTAGCTACGTCCCAGGTGTCAGCCGATCTTGTGCTGTTCTCTTGTCTATTGACTATATACGCTCACAATGTCGTGGGTCCCAGATGTCAGGAAAACACTAGGAGGAAGCATTTTATTTTTCCATACGCTGACGTGGTGGGCCCCTACTGTCATCCTCTCCACGTACTTCTGCCGATTCCTGTTGTTTGTTGACCATGTTGACAACGCGAGAGGGCGGCGCCGCGGCGAGCGCACCAAAGCGCGCGGAGGACGTCGGCGTTAACGATTTAGGAGACGGTGGGGCGGCGATGCGTGCGCTGAGGCGCAGCCAGCCGTGGGAGGCGGAAGCAGGCGGCCCCGCCGGCGCTGGTTTGGTTTTGGCGGCTGGAGGAAGACAGGACTGAAGAAACACGACAGACTGTAAAAGCAGCAGGAGTACTTAACAACCTTAACTGAAACCAGCAGGGGCACTTAACAACCAAAGCTGAAAGCAGTATGAGTACTTATACAGGTTCAACCGTACAAAGCACGCCTCGAACAGTGCTACTTTGCCTACAGTTAACCAAGGGTGAGGCCGCCAAGCCCCAGGACAAGGCCCAGGCGCCACCCCGCGCATCCACAACCTTCTGAAAGCGGCTTCATCTCGCAACGTGGTCAATAAACAGGATATTCGCTTTAGAGCCATGGAAAAGCATGAACATAATCTTCTGTCCTATTCTCCAAGATGGACGGGCCTTCATTATTTGAGACCACCCATGAATAAGTATCTTTTCACCTCCAAGGGGAATTGAGTAGGTCGACATAAACATCATGTTGTGACCAAGCGCAAGTCTGACCCGACCATGGTCAGGCATCTGTATAGGAACAATAGAACTCGGCAGTTCCTGTTTCAAGAAGATCACAGCTGTAAAACTGTGTATAAGCAATAGTTTATGAACAACATATATAACAGAAAACAGCTCGTACCATAAGTTTCTCGACACAGTTGGACCTGTTCAACGAGTGCAGCAGTGGCACACATATCCCACGTGGCCTTCCACCATTGAAACGCCCCACAAGGACCTCAAGACGATCAATAAAGTGTAGGAACTTGTGGATGTCGATCCAGTCAACTTCAGTGCCATTAGTAACAGCCGAGTTATTACAGAGTAACAAACGAGCAGACTGCTTAACTCTGAAAAAACCTACACGTGCCACCAATTATAAGAAAATATTAGTTAGAAGTAGCATCTTCGTGAGAGATTCGTTGCTACTTCTAAAGTTAAATTGTGATTAGTTAGACAGAATAGGTGGATTAAGAAGTAATCGAGGCAACAAGCAAGAACCAGATACAAAACTAACATGGATGAACAATTGGAACGACGTCGGGGTGGAAGATCGCAGTGAAGATGAGACCAGGTTCTGCTATTTCCATCAACATTCGTGCGCCAACTTTCAGTCCGTAACACTTGAGAAAGTTTATCCAAGTTCGGCCATAAAAAAGCAGCGATCTTCTTGGTTCATGAACCCAACTCGGAACTTATATCCATGGCTTGTCTTCACTGTGACCATTAAACTAGTGTATTCAGTTATGGCAAGGCCGAGCATCTTGAGTACATGTGTTCTGGCAGAGCAAATAATACACTGCAGGAAAAATAATATGAGAACACAGCATGTTCAAAAAACCCCCACCCTCCCGGATAGAAAAGAGGATTCTAGGAACATACTGTGCGCGTTTCAAAATGCTGTGTTAGGATGAGAAGGAACAAGTGTGGCGTCTCGCCGAGGGCGCAGAAACCTGTAGGGTACTCGCACTTTGGGCACTGCAAATGAAACACACTAGATTCAGTAGGAAGAAAAATGCATCAACGGCGGCGGCTGCCATCCTAGGATTACCTGCGACCAAGGGACTTGGATTTATCGGGGATGGATGAAGAATTCGTACCTGGTTCTCCATGAGAAAACCCTATGCAATCGCCGAGAGGGGGTTTTCTCTGAACAAGCAGACGAGGGAGAAGGGGATTCAGGCCCAGTGAAATATTGCCGCTTCGTCCGTCCAGCTTACTGCTAAAGCTGGAAAGGGGGGGTTGTGATTTGACGGCTCATTGGGCATTACTGCGGCGCTACGACCGGGGTGTGTCTACCGTGAAGTTGTGCACTCTAATTTGTGCATATGGCACGTGGACCCCGTTGCCGGTTGCCCCACATATCAGCGAAAGGAAGTAGAAAGACAGGAGTAACTAGTTACACATAAATATATTTTTTGACAGAGAGATACTCCCTCTGTAAAGAAATATACAAATCTTTTATATCACAGGCTCACCTTGCCGAGAAATATACTCCCTCTGCAACGCACGGGCATTATGGGGGTTCAGCTTTTTTATGGGGGTTCAGCTGAGAATATAATACTCAGATAGGCTCACGGTTCTGGACTTTGGGCCGCAGGCCGACCCTGCATGTTTGGGGGCCCATGTGTTCTACCTCAGCGCTTTTCATATTGCAAGCGATCGGTACGGCGCTGGTTTTAGATGCTGTCGCAAGGCGAATACACAAAATTGAATAAAGCACGACAGCTGTTGGAATGAAATCGAACGACAGTTCCTAACCAGCAATCAGAGTTGCAATTCTATCAACGATATACCATGTGATAAATAATACTGTCGTACTACTTATACACACAGGACACTTGTTTCACCATGCCAGATTATTACATCAAAATCTCTCGGAGGATAGATCAGTTCGGCAGTTGCGTGCTGCTACTGAAGAATTTCAAAGTTGATTTGGACCAGCTCTCCTTGCCGAGAAAGTTCGATTTTGACATCATCCCCTACCGCAAGATATGATTTAGATTTGAACCTTGACCATCCTTTAGCATCAATCATCATGCGACCATCCTTTGTACTTACGGTATATTGAGCAGGTTCATTCACACCAAGGCTGCGCATGGTAAGAGAAACTTGGCCGCGGTCGCCCGGATTGTTGAACGACTCCCTCGTTGCTCTAGGAATTCTCTGTTTGCAAACAAGAAGACATACCCAAACAGTTAGATCAACACAGTGAATCATGTGAAACAACATGGAAAGAAAAAAGAACGAAGCACTTGGGCGGCCAATGCTTACCAAGAAGGTGGACATGTCGGTTTTTGTAAGGACTTTGGTATATGAAGTGCGAACTGCAGCCCAGTCTGTTGCCGGTGCAACTGCACGGGCCGGAGCAGATGCAAGTGCAAGTGTTGGTGCAGGTGCCGAAGCCGCTGCTGCTGCCGGAGATGGTGCTCCTTGTAGAGCTGGTGCCGGTGTCGGAGCAGGTGCCGGTGTCGATGCCCGATCCTCCGGTAGATCAGACTGATCCGCTGACGCGGTCGGTGCCCAATCCTCAGCTGGATCAGACTGAGCTGCTGCCGCTGTCAGTGCTAGAGCAACTGCCGGTGCTCGATCTGTGCGAGACAGCGGCGATCGTGTCTGGTCTGCTATGATCAGCTTTCTAACTTGACTAGGATCCGTGACCGTGATCCAGTTTTTTCTTCATTTCTTTTAAACGCGAGAAGGACTAATTGTGGCGTTTTTGTTAAACCAAACTGCAGTTCATCATAGGGATTCAGCTTGTACTCAGACAACAGACTGATCCAATTTTTTCCAGTAATATAAGTGATGGACAGTGCCTTCGTTACTGACACGACATAAGAAGTGAAACCTGCAAAAATAGCCATCGTAGAGCAAACCAAACGGTTTATTCTGTGATGAATGTCACATGGCAAAACCTGCATCGTAAAATTGCAGGAAAAGAAAGAAAACATGACATTAAATCAATAAGATTTAGACAGTAAATCAATAAGATTTACTTGATGTGACACGAGTGAATCCTTACCAGGAAATCACTATGTTGAAGTACTAAACAGAAGATTGATCGTCCAACTACGCGTGGCATGCAGGGGCCCCGCCTACTCCCACAAGCAGGACAGTCCAAAGGTCGTGACAAATCGTATGGACCGAACATCCATGGGACTGGAAATCCTGGTGGGTGCGATAAACCCTGCAATGCATACAGATATTGGAGTGTAACCATAATTGATAAACCGTCCTCACAAAAAATATGATCTGGATACTTCAAAATATACAGACTGAATTGAGTGGACAGACATTAACATAGACCGTTCACACACCAAAAGCGGCAGTACTAATAAACAATACAGGGTTCACAAACACAAATCAAGTACTGAACAATAGTACTTACTACAGACAAGCAAAGTTGCACTAACTAAACTCTGCAGACTATTTCTTGCCACCGACCTACGGGATGAACCCCGCATAACTGACTAGGCCATGGACTTCGTGTGAGATGTCTACATGCACCATCACCATCTTGTCAACCTTGGAGAACCTAACAGAGTGGTCTTTCCACTCATAAACATGATGATGAAGACAGGCCGCATCAGATTTGTTGGGAAGCTTTACAAGAACCACACCCTTCGTAATCGAAGGCACAGCCAGGAAATTGTTGTGGTCAAGTACAGCCTCGAGAACACGCCTGACAACAATGCTACAGGAAAACACTAGTTCAGGACACGTGGCGACAAGGACACAGCAGCTGGATAGTTCAGCAGTAGAACTCATCATCAGGTCTTCCAGTTCACACGGCATGACTTTGAGAACTTCATCTCCACCGCGGACCTGGTTCTAATTCAAACAGAAACCATATTTTATTACTACCTCCGTTCAGAAATATAAGATGATTTTCGATATTATACTCCATATATGACTACATATACGCACAGAAATGAGTGAACAAAGACACTAGAACATGTCTTCAAAGGCATGAGAGCAGAGGGATTACATGCAATATCCATAACACAAGTTACTGAGGCAAATATACCCTCTTAAAAGGTAGCATTGATGTTCATAAAGTACTCCCTCCGTCCCAAAATTCTTGTCTTAGATTTGTCTAGATACGGATGTATCAAGTCACATTTTAGTATTAGATACATCCGTATCTAGACAAATCTAAGACAAGAAATTTGGGACAGAGGGAGTAGTTGAAAGTAATCTATAAGAAATCAGTGTCAACCTCTCGCATGTTTTGGTCAAAAGAGGAATTTAGAACCGTCATTTGGCACACTAAAATCACATGCAAGATCACCCAGAAAGTTGTACTACCAGTACTAGTACTGCGTGTTAGATGAAAAAACACGATCAAGATCGAGAAAAAGATCGTCAACAAGAGACATTACCTGGACTTGCTTAATGAGGGATCCCGGAGAGGGGGGCTTGGACAGGGCGATGGCTTTGAGCTTGTCTGCGGTAGTCTCGGCGGGGTGCTTGCGCTTCTTCGTACCATGAGCCTCGACGGTTTTGGCCAGAGCCATAGACATCACGTCGGCCGGTGCTCCGGCGTCCATCCAAGAGAGGAAGCTGAGAGAGAAGAGTGAAAGGAGGAACGAGATGAGGGAGAAGCGAAGCGAGTGGGGGTTTTCTTCAAGAGAGGAAGCTGAGAGAGAAGAGTGAAATGATGGTTGCTTCGTCCGTCCAACTTACTGCTGGAAAGGAGGGGGTTTTGTGATTTGACGGCTCATTGGGCATTACTGCGGCGGTTCGATCGGGGTAGTCTACCGTCACTCTACTACGGAGTAATTTAGTGCATGGCTGGTGGACCCAGGTGCTGGCTGTCCCACACGTCGGCGAAAGTGAGTAATTTAGTGCATGGCTGGAGGAGGATCCGCACGGTAGAGCGTGTCCACTGTTTTTCTGAAGAAAAAAATGATTACAGCAAGCGTTTCCACTCTTACGACGGAGGAGTGCGAAACACGGCAGCCACTTGAACATACACAGTGCTCCTACTACTAGGCATGTGCAGTGGTTCATACGTCAGTACTACACAATCTTGTTGCTAGTGTAGTAAGATATGAGGATAACAAATGATGTTGTGCGCATGTCAACTACTCCTATATGTAACATAGTACCGCTTTTTCGACTGTCCGGTCGAGAATGAACGGTGAGATCAATGTTAACAGAACTAGGTCCACAGCGCACGGAGAGTACGGTGCTACAGTACTCCACGAAACATGAACCATATGAAGCACGAATAGTGTTAGGCAGGGTGTATGAAGGGTGCACGGGATGGGAGCAAAAGTTCCCTTCTCGACCCACTTTTGGGTGTTTGGCAGAGTGCATGAAGGGTGCATGAGTCCACACTAGTAGGTTGACAAAAATACACGAAGAGGAAACAACTATATTGAGATGAGAATGCAACCAAACACACCCACACGCTTTGTGCTACAGTGACTGATCTGCACCGTCTGAGTTTGATCCAACGGTCATGTTGCGCCGAGACATGGACATGCCCATGCAGAGGGCGCCTAAACACCACCGAAGTCCCTCTGCTTCTCGAGGCGCACGACGTTGGTGATGCAGGGTGCAACCGCCCGCAGAGCCCGCTCCCGGTCGACGGGAGCCAGCTCGTCAAAGACGGCGTCCAATGGCACGAATGGATTCCGGTGACGGAGCCCTGAAAGGATTCGCCCGGCAACGGCGACGGCAGCCCGCAACCCCTCCTTGTCCAGCTCAGCCCCCACCATCGCGCGGAGACGGCTCAGCTCCTCGGAGATATAGGTGAAGAAGGAGACCAGGTCAGGAAGCCGCAGCTCGTTGAAGTCGACCGGGTGGTCGAACGGGTTTAGCCCGACGGCCGGCATCGTCGCGCTGGCACGACGGTAGGCATCGCGCAGCCGCAACACGTGCGTGGCAACTTGGTTCACCAAGTGGCTGAGGCGATCCTGGACCTCGTCACGATCGGCCCGCTCGCGCTCCAGCCGGCTCCCCTGACGGCCTATCGTATCTCCCGCTTTCTGCAGCAACGCCGCCGACGCCTCGAGCATCTTTGTGGTGGACGCCTGCCGCTTTTGAAGCTCCGTGAACTCCCGCACATAACGGAAGAGCATGGCACTCCTCTCCTCCTTGAGCTCACGGAGCTCCACGTCCTTGGCCCTGAGCTCCGCATCCTTGGCATGGAGCTCCTGTGTCAGGCGCCTCACCTCGGACTCCGTGATCTGCTGCGCCGCCATGGCACCAGGTAGAAGCAATGGGGAGAGGAAGCAAAGGGGGCGAAACGGCTGAAAGGCAATGCAATCTACGGGAAGGCGGAGGGAGCGGGGAATCTTTTGGTTTTCACCACGGTAAAACACCAGTCGACGACTTCTCACATCAGGGAGCAGTGGGTTTTTACAGGCGGAGTCATCGTGACTAATTGCTGCCGCGCCTGCTCCCGTCAATCAAAAAATTAAAAATCCTGCCGCGCCTGCTCCCGTCAATCAAAAAAATTAAAAATCCTGCCGCACCCAAACACCAGAGCAACGCCGCGGTGGATATTTAAATTTACCTGCCGGCAAGTAGATAAAGAAAGGGGTGACAAATGTGGCGGTGGCCTAGCTAATTGGTCGAACTAGCCCAACTAGCTAGCCACCGTGCTTCACTGATGTACTCGGCGGGAAAGGTGGTCTTTCGTGATTTGACGACTCATTTACTTGCTTCGGCGCTACGACCGAGGAGGACCCAGAAAACGCGCGGTAGGGCGTCCCACGTCAGGAAGAATATATGCGTGCACCACCCGGGAGGACCCCGAAACCGCGCGGTAGGGTGTGCCACGTCTCGGCACGGAGGAAAAATGTGCGTGTAAAAAAGTACTGTATCAGACGTAGTACCTATGGTTCGACCTCGGGACCCAGCCAGTCGGTCGAAAACACCCCACTAGCCACACAGCTTCATCATGCAAACGTGGCACGGAGGATAGATGTGGTTAGCTCCGTCTCGACCAGCCACAACGTCTCTTGTTCTAGGCGATTCTTCTATTTTCCAAGCTTTTTTTAGTTGTAATAACACCACGGCAAGCTAGCGCCGCTCTTCGTGTGTGCCCGTGCAAAGGTTAGACGATGGAGAGAAGAGAGATTGAGATCGCAGACCTGGGACCCACCAGTAAGTGAGACAACGGTCATGCACGTGTTGACGAGGCACTCCCTCTACTCTACTCAACGCAAGTACTGTATAAAATCAAGTTATGGGACAAAGCCAACAACCGTTCGTTTTTTCAGGCTATCGACTTACGCTTTGTAGTCCAGGTTGCCAGTTCGAATCTCGTCTTTCAGATTTGTTAGTTTTAGGTCCAAATTTGATTAATGACAAGTGGGACCCCCGTGTGTTGTTCCGATATTTCAGTGTAGGATGGTTTTTTTGAACAAACACTTTGCGCGGTTAGACAAGTAACGGCACGAGTTACACGTATTTTGCAAGTTTACGAACAAAAATGACAGCGGCATAGAATATCACATCCACCCCGCAGCTTAGATACTATGGTGATACGAGTTTTTACACCGTTGGAAGTGAGATCCAATGGCTTGGGAGTAGTCTTTGTAATTATGCGCAATTTCCAAACTCTCCAAAGGTTTTTTTGCAAATAAAACATTCAGGCCTCGTGTGTGCCGCTGCATCTTCGATCCAACGGCTCCCCGGTGCTCATATTAGGTGCTCCCCGTAGCTTAATTACCCGCTACGGTGATATGAGCATCTAGGTCGTATGATCAGTGATCAGATGGCACATGCGTAGTACTTGTACTTTCTGCGCATTTCCCAAACTCTATCAGCCGTATATTGCAAAAACATTCAAACCTCCTACTGTGGGCCGTTAGATCTCAGTGAACTCGTATCACCATAGAATCTACGGTGCGGGAGCACCTCATACTCTCCCGTGCGAGAAAACATAAGGTGCTATCGCAGCTTGGATGCTACGGTGATACGAGCTTGGAGGTCGTTTGATCTGAGATCCAATGGCATCTGAGCAGTCTTTGTGCTTGTAAGCAGTGGCCGAACTCTTTTGGGGCTTTTCTGCAAAAAACCATTCGAACCACCGAGGAGGTGTTGGGTCACAAATCCAACGCCTCCGAAGAGCTTGTATCACCAAAGCATCTAAGGTGTGGTAGCACATGATATTCTTACATACAGGAGAATATGATGTCCTCCTTCATCTTAGATGCTACGGTGATACGAGCTTCGAGGTCGTTGGATATGGGATCAAAGGGCATCTAAGTAGTTTTTGTACAAATTGTGTGCAATTCTCAAACTCATCAAGGTTTCCTGCAAAAATATTAAGACACATCATGTGAGCTGCTATATCTCAGATCTACAAGCTCCAAGCAACTCGTATCGGCATATAGCATCTAAGGTATGGGGGCACATGATATTCTCCCGGGGAGGAGGGGTGGGGGTGCACAACCAATCGGTGGTTGGGAGGGTGGGGACAAATATAATCTAAACAACCCTAAACAGAGCTCCACAATTTTATCTAAGGTCGAGGGGTTGACCCCCGACAATCATAGCTCCGCCTAAACACAACATTTGCATGTACTGTAGTACTAGACTTAATATTCATGTTTCAGTTTCATGTTCATTTTAAATATTGAACTGAGGACCATGGATGTCTTACATTTTACTCCCTTCGTTCCTAAATATTAGTCTTTTTAGAGGCTTCAAATGGACTGGCACATACGGATGTATATAGACATATTTTAGAGTCTAGATTCACTCATTTTGCTCCGTATGTAGTCACTTGTTGAACTCTCTAAAAGACTAATATTTAGGAATAGAAGGAGTATTTTTGAATTCGTGTCATACATGCATGGTTTGGAAAAGTAGATGCACTATACTTATTGGATTGTTGTTGTGTTCGTGCGTGTGTGTCTCTGTGTGTGTGTGTGTGGTCATATGCTTGATACATACAAAGTTTTCTCACCTCCATATTGTTCATCTTTTAAATTTGAATTGCATTGGAAAACTTACTAGGGATACCATGAAATGTGAAATCCACGTTGAGATCACTATATCACAAACTCACTCTAATTCAACAACTCGTCATAAATCAATTACCACGTTGAGATCACTATATCACAAACTCACTCTAATTCAACAACTCGTCATAAATCAATTACCACGTTGAGATTAGTATTTGCAAGGAAAATACGGGTATTGTAATACACATAGATTCGTTCGGCAATTTAAAAGGTTCCTTTCGTATTCTCGAATGGTAGGACCCAACGGCGTACCAGCCAGACCTTGGCTCGTGTTGATCCTAAAAAAAACGGGCTCGTGTCCTTCGGTGGCGTGCGTGGTACGCACATTAGGAAACCCCAACCAGTCGAGCCTCAGCGTTTCAAGTCGAAATATCTGGCGGCCAGAATTCCAGCCCTACGAAATTTCCCTCATGTCCCCGGTCCATAATGACTACCGATGAACAACGGAGGGATGCTTTAGTAACTAGACAACGTTACCTACCGTGCCGAGCACAGTTCAATTCCCTCGGTCGCCGCTCGTCAAGGTCACCCGTCAACTGCATTGCCTAGTACTACTACAACTACACCAGGATGAGCACAGAATTGAGCCCGTTTGTTCGTGCCTAGTACTTGAGTTAATATATCAGGCAATGCACTGGTACGGAGGGATTATCCTTTTACTCTGCATATATAACTTGTCTGAAGTCTAACTAAGCAAAATGTTTGACCAAATCCTTTCTTAAGAAATACAACAGGACAGATGTACGGCGTGAAAATTTATTGCATGATGCAGGTTATGATATTGTTTCGAATCCTGGATCTTAAATTTCAGAAAGTCGAAAAGTGAGCATAAATTCTTGAAACTAAGCATGGTCACGTGATATGGCACAAATATTACTTCGTAAGTTTTTTCTTCAATTTGAGACAAGCTGCTTATGACAAGTTGCACAAATGAAGAGCCAAGGTATTTTGGAACAAAGACCTGTCATGTTAAGGCGAACGCTTTCACTATTGAAACCGTGGGCGTTTACGTGCCGCCACGAGTCCCCGCTTCTCATCGGCAGGTGCCGTCCGAGCAAGCGTGTGAGTCGACGGGAGGCGTGCGAGCAGACCGCTGCGCCGGCTGTCAGGGAGGCATGCGAGCAGACCGCTGTGCAAGCTCACCGGGAGGCGAGCCCTTTGACCAGGCTCCGCTGCCCACAGTCGTCCCAACTGCTCCCACTTTTAATGTCGCCGGCGCCGCAGTTTAAAATCAACCCCGCACTACCCGGTATCGCTACAATCCTCTCTCTTCCTCTCCGATTCTCCTGTCGTCTACCTCCAACTAGCCTGACCTAAACTTACGCCATGCCGCATAATGATGGTCTGCCCTTAGTGTTCCAGTTTCCTGAGGAAGACACCCAGCCGGAGTCTCAAGAACATAAGGCGCTTTGGGACGAGCTTGAACTGGCCTTGCGGGAAGACACCGCGCCTGTCCCCGTTCCCGTTCCGGCTCCCGTCGCCCCGACTGCGCCAGCGCCCATCCCCGTGGCATTGATGGGCTGGGAGCCACACATTGTTGCCGAGCTTGATCCCACGGGGTTCCACGAGGTCCCCGCCAACTTTCACGCGCCCGTGCACCTGCCAGCGCATGCGCCTGCGCGTGCACTGACGCGCACGCCTGTGACGGTGCCCGTGCACCTGCCAGCGCATGCGCCTGCGCGTGCACTGACGTGCGCGCCCGTGCTGGTGCCTGTGCACACGAATGTCTCCGCCGCGCCGTTGACAGCACCTGTCCCCGTGCGGGTGCCAGTGCCCCCCTCAGCGGCATGGATGGCCGCCGTCGACCGCTTCCTTGGACCAACGCCAGTCGGCTCCTCCCGCCAGTTGACTCGCTCCGAAGTCCAGAACATTTTGGCCTTCCTTGAAGCTAGGCCAACGTCCAGGAGTACGCCAACAACGGCGCAAGACGCCGCCGTCGCCGCCGGTCAGTGGCCCGACGACACACAGAGCACGGCAGAGGAGCCGCTTCCCACCGCGAGACGCCCCCGCCGCCGCCGCGTAATCTAAATTTGCCATGAAAAACGTTCGGATTGCCATGCTTAAAATCTGAACGTTTATCATTTCCGTTTATTTTATATCGATCGTCGTATAAGTTAAAGTCGGAGTCAGACTGAACGAAATGTATGGTTTGATCGATTGAATGTTCTGCTAGAGCCGTATCAAATTAAATATAAAACGTCATCAAGCCACATGTATTCCTTGTCATCTAACGACCTAGACTGCTTCAATGTCGAGCGCTCAACACGTTTAGCGTGCAGTTAATTTCATGCCAAAATAGTGCTAATCACATGACAACACGCAAATAATATCCTAGTAGTTAATATCCGCATGCACTTAATATACTTCCAAATTAACGTGCATTGCACGTACACACTGACTAGTGCTGCTAGTTTGTGAAACTGGTGCCGTGACTTGTGAACGCGTCCAGATATGGTCAACGGCAACATCGCCCGCGAGTTCTTCCTGTTTGCCCGTGCGTCTAAATGCAGAAGGGGAGGAGAGAGAGAGAGCACACATGGAACCCACCAGTAAGTGAAGGCGAATAGTACTAAAAATAATATTACATGTTATCCATTAATTAGGCTGTGGTAATATAAAAACATTATGTGAACAAAGGGGGTACAACAAACATTGCTATTCTACGTATGTTGCCTATTGACATGCGGCTTGAAGGCCCGGTCGCATGTTCGATCCTCGTCCTTTATTTTTTAATTTGTATATGGGTCCAAATTTGTTTCATGACATGTGGGCCCCTCAGTGTGTAGTTTGTAGCACTTTAATTTGTGGGTCGAAATTTGTTCCATTCCAAGTGGACTATCGGTGTGTAGTTTTGTAGCTTATTTATAATAATTAAAGAGAACAACATAGTTTTTTCAATAATACCATGGTGCGACGTTGAAGGCGAGAAAGGACGTGTGAGAGAGCGATGACCGAGCCAGAGGGAAATCAACTAGGGGAGTTGCGTGGGTTGCAACGGTGTTTGGAGTAGTTGTGGGCCGAATGCTACGAAAATATAATCTAAACCGACCGGAATAAATGCCTACACAAATTAATCCAAGGTTGGAGTGCCCCTCGCAATGTAAATAGCTCCGACTTTGCGAGGGATGGAGAGGTAGTAGCTTCAACGCGTGGAAGATACGGTGTGAGAAAGCGAGGTCAATCGAGAGACATATAGATAGAGAGACAAAGTGAGTGTGGTCCGACATTCATTGAACAAATATATATGCTCTGGAGAGATATTATCCGATTGAGCTTTTTGGCAAGGGTGAGGGCTGTAAGATAGAGCTTGAGAGATGATCCAGTCACAGACGTGTAGATATATTTTGTGCGTGGGAGGAAGCAAGGTCAACCGATCACATAGGGTCGTCGTGCGATCGAAAGAGTGAGATGGGTTGGAGAGAGTGACCTAGATAGACGATGTGCGTGAGAGAGTATACAATGTGAATAGGTCGAATTGGGCTCAAACATGGTGATATATCGTTTTTGTCCGAGAAAGAGCGAGGTCAATCGAGACATACGGAGAGAGAGAGAGAGAGATTTAGTGAGCGTGGCCCACCATGAGGTCGAAAGAGTGGCGGCAGCTTGGATGGACTGACCTAGATAGACAATCTGCGTGAGAGAGTATAGAGTGTGTCGATCGAGGCCCGAACAGGGAGATATATCATTTTTGTGTGAAAGAAAACGAGGTTAAACGAGACTCAGATAAAGAGAGCGAGATTGAGCGAGTGTGGCCCGCCGTGCGGAAGAAAGAGTGAGACAGTCTCGAGGGAGTGACCTAGATATACAACGTGCGTGCGTGCGCACGAGAGGTTGGGGGGCTAGATAGTCAATGCATGTATTTAGCGCGAGAGGGTGAGAGGAAGAGGGGGGGAGAGAGAGAGGGCTCGGCATGGGGTGCAATGGCGGGTGTGTGAGGTAAATACATTTGGTAACAGAGTGGAAAAAGGGGTTGTGTAG